>NW_004955414.1:21344056-21362885 GCF_000276665.1 Chinchilla lanigera
CCTTAAGTGTAATAGAAACAGCTTCCTAATCTATTGGGTCTCATCAGAGTTAACACCACTAAAACCACTTTTCTAAATGCCTTCTTCATTGCAGGGTACTATTTCTCCTCCTTCATTTCTTTCCTACCCTGCTCTCTATCTGTTCATTCTTCATTCTTTACTAGGTCCTATATTCCTTTCCCTTTAAGCAAGAGCAGCTTGACACCATTGCCAAACAAACAATAGTCAGAGTGACAAAAATTGAGAAATCATATCATAAAAGAGTTCTTTTTAGTCTTTATCCAAAATATCTCTGCAATTGTTTCCATGGTAACAAGTAGCTGAAAATTAAAGCTCCATTCTGAAATTTAGGCATAGTAGTGGCTTCTCTGTAGTGTCCATCATTTGCCGCTCAGTCCTAATAAACACAGTGAAAGTTGGTGGTGACATGAAGTTGTGTAATGCCAAGATATCAGTCCTAATTCTGAAAGTAAGTGTGCTATGAGAAGTTTATCTGAGTTCATTTTCATGTCTTTCTCCTCCAAATGAGCAATTTAATCAGTAAGGATGTGTTGTCTCCTAGCAATTATAGACTTTTCCTTTCACCACAGGTTTTTTTAAAATTTATTTTAGAAATAAAGGAAGGAAAACACATTAACAAAGACATCCATTTACAAAATAGCATAAGAACAATACAAGCAATATTGAATTACTACAGGTTTAAAGCCAGTGTCTTTAGGAGTCTTTTTATATGCAACCTGTCAATACCTGCTTTTTAAAATCATTTTACTCCATGAGTATCTCTGAGTTATGAATAAGGAAGAAAACTCTTAGCAGCACCAAGAAATATTAAGAACACTTTCAAAAGATACACTTAACCCACTGTCCATACTCCCTACTGGAAAAGGAAGTTAAGGTAGAAGGTAACATCTTATCTGCACTTCAAATCTTCCCTCTGGAAACCATTTTTGAATACTTCTACCCTAGAAGACCTGTAACCCGCTGCCACCCCAAATCATTTTTCCGTGGCTTTGTCCGTGGGTTTGCAGTCAAAGCTTTCTAAACATTCCTGATTAAGGAAGAAAAGCTAGGAAGATGGAGATAGAGGATATGCCTGAGGAAGTACATACCATCACTCAAAGGTATGTACACATTTTTACACTCCAGACCCGCTTACATTTCCAGGTATTCATAGATATTATCTCATACCCACACTGCACATAAACTGCCATCTACTCTCTTGATCCCACAAAACACTATCACACCAAAAAATTTAAGAACATTTCCGGCTACTCATTGGTGTCATGTTTCAAGAATTCAATAACTCATATTTATAACTTCCTGAACTATGTGTAAGCACCTACCCACGCACAGACACACACACCATACACATGGCATCACAAATTCATCAACATTAAGAATCTCACATTAGGGGCTGGGGATTTAGCTCAGCGGCAAAGCGCCTGCCTGGCAAGCGCAAGGTCGTGAGTTCGGTTCCCGGTACCGGAGAAAAACCAAAAAACAAACAAACAACAAAAAAAAAGAATCTCACATTAATATCTCCACTAATGATATTCTCATGACATACCCAATCCTGAAAACTCAGCTGAAATCATAGATCATATTGTTGAATGATTTATCTCATTTGTTGCTGTTATTTTTCCCCAGATGATAACCCAGAAACCTGGTATAGGATACAATAATTTAAATTATGAGGTTTTGAAGTAAGCAGTATGAAATATTCTCAAAACAAAATCTAGATCTCTTGCCCTAGCACCTTAGCCTAATGGTAGGTGGTGGGCTTTTACGGTTTTATTTGAGATGGAAACCTGGTATCATTTCTCTGTGATCTTGTGCTTGGGAGGGAGATAGATTTGGCTCACGTCTGGAGAGGAAATATGAGGGCTGGCGTTTGCCTGGAGTTTCAATAATAACGTTAACGCTGGAGATAGCATCTAGAAAATGAGGGCAGGTGGGCAGCACCATGGAGAGGGCACTCACTGGATGGCGGAAGCTTCTTTTCTGTGTGTCTTGATGTATTTGTGCTGGGCTCCAGCCGGCAGAGCGGCATCAGCCCCTTCTTCTATGACATAAATTTATAAATGTCCCCAAATCCCAATGCTTCTTTGTATTTGGTGGGAGGAGAAGGAGGAGTGGAAGCAGTTGAGAGGGTGATAGCAATGAGCCACTGGAGAATTACTCCCAAGAGAATTCCATTCTCAGCTTCATCATCTCTGATATTATTTGTGTCCTTTAACGTGTTAACCCCTCCTTGATCAGGAATACAGACACACTACAAACAATGCACAGAAACGCAAACAGTAATACACATCCTGAGACTTCCAAGGTACAGCCTTAGACATATCCAGCTGTGTATTTACTAATATCCACATTGCCTCTATCACATTTACACACAAACCAAAAAACACAAATATGCTTTTACAACTTCTTCATGTGCTAGTTATTAATCATGACACATCAAACACACACTATTATCTATATATTCTTACAGTGATCAAAATGGCTAATTTAGATTGTAGGCATAGTTTTAGAAATAGAGATTCACACAGATACTTGAGGAAATGACCGAGTGTACTTGAAATATATTCCCATTCTCACACAATCAATGTACGCAATGCATACATATAACATTATTATTAACAAATCAACAAAATGTTCAACAAATTTACATCCATACGTCTATGGTATTTAAAAGATTAATGTTTGAAATTTATTTATTTATTGGAACAAGGAATCAAACTCAGGGCCTTGCACCTGCCAGGCAGGCACCATGTCCCTGAGCTATATCCCCGGCCCTAACGTCTGAAATTTAAATGCATCACACATTTTCTGTACAAGTAGCAGCATCTACATAGCATGTTGCTTATGCAAGTATTTTCTTTTACTCCACCACTGAAATTGAAGGTCGCATAAGTGGCTTCATTTCAACCAAAACCAAAAATTAAAATAAAAACACAGTACTGAGCAATTTTTAGATATTATTCTCAATACTAGTGTTATATAGTTTGATAAAGACATAGAGCCTACTCTCACAAAAAGATAAATATTTAAAAAGTGATTCATCCAAAAGGTCAGCTATAATTCCAAATACATCATAACTATATTTCACAAGATACTAATGCACTTGTCAAGATTTACCTAATGTACATGTAAGATTTACGGATGAGTTTGAAACAAATCAAAGAACCTTACAAAATATTTAACTCCAATAAATGATATAAATTCTGGCATCCTTCTGGGTAGGTATATTGATGCTAAAGCTTACTTTGAAATGCTTCTGACAGGGAAAATGTGTGATAAGTTTTAGAGAGAGAGATACAGAGATACAACATTTATTTTGGTAGGTAAAACAAATGATGCTGAAAAGAAATACATTAAATGATACATTTAGTACATATACTGGTGTTAACTGTAAAATTCAAGTCTGTGTTTGAAATTTTTCATGATAAAGTATGGAATTTTCAATGAAGAAAAAGAATATATAAAACAATATACAGAGCATTCTTCTGAAACTACAAATCACATTTAAATTGCAATGAAAAAATTCAAACTAATGAAAGGGATCTCACGTCTCAGTTAAAACCAAATGTGAAAATTTTTATATCAATTATGTTAGGGTTTGACTTTGGATAAGTTTTAATTTTTTGTCATACTGATATTCTTTCATACGATCAAAGAAAATAATCGATTTGCTCAACTGTAACTGTTTATGTCTGAGGTCAGTTGTTTATGTCCAACAAATGGACACTCCCTGCCACCCTCAGGTCCCATCTAGAGAAATCTGGTTCTTCTTCCCTGAGCATGTGCAGCACTGCAGGTCACGGAACCGTGCACAGATAGCTATAACAGAGAGTGATCGCTGCTCTCTGAGAAAAATAAACAGTATGAATTCTCTATATAATTAAAAGAGGCATCAACTCTATTTGAGTAGGTAAAATTTTAAGGATAAATGAAGACTTTGATCTTGCATCAACCTTAAAGTAGATCCCAGAGAAATCTAATTATTTGGCTTTGAGAGAAGATCTGCTCATACAAATATTCTCACCCTTCACAACTTGACGTGTCAAACTAACCTCATCTTTAATGTTCTGCAGCAAGGGGATACTTTACATGGTGATCATTTATCTTACAATCTAATGGCACAGTAAGAATGAGATGAAAGAATTGTGGCTCAGTTCTACCAGGGGAAAGACTTACTTTCCTTCAAAGCCACTCTCCACCTTCCTAAGGCTCTTCTCACTATCACTTGTGTCCAGTGATGATTAGAAAGACGTGCCAAACTTCTGTATCAGCTGCCTTCCAGAAAGATTCAGCAGACAAAGAGCACTGACCGGTGCAGTTCCTGCCTCTCGGTCCACTAGCTCACCTCTAGTAAGTCTATATCAGGATCTCACTTCTCTTTTTATTGCTATTAAGTTTACGGGTACAGTTTAGATACACGTCATGATCACATTTATCACAGGGAATCTGTAGCTGTGCAGGATATATCCCGATTACTCTTTTTTTCCTCAATCTTCTCCCCTCCCAAAAATCCCTCTTCCCCCCCCTTATTTACAAAGCTTTGTTTCCATTTTATCCCTCTTTTATCATTTGTTTTTGCTTCCCCTTTCCTTCCCTCTCCCCCCTCTGTAATTCTCCTTTCTTTTGAGTAATTTCTTCCTATTTCATAATACCTATTATACACTCTGATCCTTAGTTACACTTTTGGTTTCTCACAATAGAGAAACCACGTAATATTTACATATTTTTATCTGATTTATTTTACTTAAAAGTATAGTCTCAAGCTGCGTCCATTTACCTAGAACTGTCTCAAGTTTATCCTTCTTTATGGCTGAGTAGTACTCCATTGTATTTTTAAAAACACATCTTTTTTATCCAGTTATAAGTCTATGGGCGTTTGGGTTGTTTCCAAGATTTAGCTATTACAAACTGTGCTGCTATAAACATGGGTGTGCACATATCACTGTAGTATAATGCTTTTAAAACCAATCAACAAGCAAACAAAAATGATAAAATCCTCTGGTGTTCACGGTTCTGTCACACTATTCAAGTTGGATCCCAGAAATGTGCTGTGTAACACCCCTCCAAGTTTGCAGTAGGATTTGTGCTGGTTGTGGGGCTGATCTCAGCCTATGGGTGGGGGGCTGGCACTGATCTTCATCTCACAGCATTCTGGATTCCACCTCTCCTTACCATGATTGTATCTACGGTGCTTTCCCAGTTGCTCTGCCTCCTTCGGATAGAGGAAGCCTGGGGTGGCTCCCAGATCTGTGTACAACTGGCTATTTCTAGACCTTGCACAGCTTCCTCTGTTCCACACCACTAGCTCCTCTTACCCACTAGTTGGAGGGTAGGGGGAGTGCCCTTGTCCCACCACAGGCCAAGGCTACTTACTTCTTGTGCCACTGGGCCGAGACCACTCTGCTGGTTGCAGACCAGAAGGACACTTCAATTCCTCGTATTTAGGGCTAAGACCGGCTTTTTACACTCACCAGAGCAAAGTTGGAGTGCTCCCAGCTCCTATTTCTCAGTAGAATTCCCTCTAGTCTGCTTCCCAACTGCCCAAAGTCCACTGTGACTGGATGACTCTTCCCCAATTCCACTTCAGGATGTTGGCAGTGAAGCACCCCAGGACTGTTCAGCTGGGGCGCATGCATGCCCCCAACCCCAGCCCTTTGAAATAAAATGTCAGCCCCACCAGCCCAGTCTGTTCCACATCTCTGTGTCCTAAGACAGCACCGGTTTACCTCACTCACCAACTGCTAGCTCTGTGGGCCTCTCAGAAAAACAGTCCCACCATGCTCTGCCACTCTGCCACACTGCTTCTGGACTCAGATCCCCCCTCTGTAACGACTCCATGGACTCCTTAATGACCGGTGGAGCTGCCTTGGTGGCAGCTCTTGTAACCCCAATTTTAAGTCTCCCTTCAGTGGGTGTTAGTAGCTTGCTTCTGTTGCAGATGCTGGTCAGTGTTTAGTTCCTTTGAAATTTGTTTGAATAGTATCCAGGGTTAAATTTATTTTGATTTACCATACTAGTTATTAAGTCATTATACTCAGTCTCAGTTCCATATACTATAGTATTATTTTTGATATTGCGACTGAGGCACTTCAAACTGCATTTCTCTTTTACTAATCTGCTCCCAAAAACTGCACATAGGAGTTGCTATAAAACGGTAGCAGGTGCAAAGGCCCTGTACTCTCCTATTTGTTTTCAGTTGCTCTGTTACTCAAGCAGCACTTCTTGCAAGCACAAATGGTTAATTCAGACATTGGTTTAATTTTCCAGCTTTCTAACATTTCCAGAACCAATCTTCTAAGGCCCTCTGAAAGACCTCAGAAAAACTCAGAGAAACCCCCCTAACAATCCCCTGTCTTAGGAGAATAAGTCTCATAGGTGGCCTCTCCTCTGATCTCAAAACTCCAGAACCACCTAAACAATGTCAACTCCTCAAACTTTTGATTTAACCTTTGCTGCACTATTCCTCCAAGCTTGTAATATTTAGTAACTCTAAGTCTTTCCCTTTGCTTGCACAGCCCTAGGGTTAGGAGCTAATTTCTGAAGTTGCTATACCCAATAATACCTTTCTATTTCAGTTGTATTCCCTTTGTATGTCTTGTATGCTCTTTTACACTTGATCAACAATATATATTGATTTTTCTCAATTATGGAATTTTTGTGGATCTTATATTTGGAGTGAACCATAACTGAGCCCTGTTTTTCCACCATGGGTTATGCTGTGACTCATATATGAATTAAACAAATGCTAAATAAGAAGCACTTCTAGTATATATTAAATCTAAATGAATAAAATCTAAAACTGATGAAATTTTCCATCCTTCTTTGATAGCAGAATTGAATGAGGAATGATTGGTGCGTTAGAAGAGGACATTTGTTTCTGGTTCCTAAATGAGGTACCCTCCAGAGAGACCTACAAGATATTGTGTTCCATCCCATCCAAATGAGTATATGGCCCTAAAGGAGAGTCTAGGCTGTGGATGGGGTCATAAATAACCATGGAGAGCATAAGTTCATTAAGGTAAATAAAGAGAGGACAGGTAAAGGATGAGGCAAAGCTTCTTTTGAATAATCTGTGAATAGACCACTAACTGTAATTCAGCTAACTTCAGCATCACTGAAATGAGGACTTCCATTTCACAGCTCTTTCATTCTGTAGAAGAAGCCAGAAAGCATGGCCAGCAAGTGCTGACTGGGAGAAGAGGGTCGGGGGAGGCTGCAGCTCCTGATGTGGGACAGTCAAACATTTGAGGCTGGCATTCTAATCACTCACCAGAGGTTATTTTATGATCTTAAAGTGAACATAAAATGTTCATAACTGAATTTTAATTGAGGATTAAAAGCACCTAGACCCATCCAATGTATTTAAAAGGAGAATAAAATTAATTGGTTTCTGGCTGCATCTCACTTGCTGACTTTATATTTTACATGTTATGTAAACCTGGGCTTTTTTTAGAAACTAATGAGCTCCTGTCTCATAGTGCCTGCTCATCTATCTCCAGATAATTCGATACGATCACGTTTGGTAGGAAGTTGGTCTGGCAAGTTGCTGGTTCCATTTTGACTAAAAGAGAGTATGACTTGTCGGCGGTAATCATGAAAGATCTCAGGAGACTGAAACTCCCGTTCCGAATTTTCAAGCACAAAATCAGCATTATTATTATTTCTCTCTCTGGGGTATAGAGTGAAATATAAAAGTGCAAGGCATGCATTTACTTCAGTGCATAGAAGGACATGCTGTTCTGAGGATGTCTCTTATCTGTCATTGGCTGGTGAGTCCTAAAACCCTGTGGGATGAGCTAGCTGATTTCTTCAAGCCTGTTCCAAGAAAGGCAGGCAGAGGTGGGAGACAGCAGGTGGAGTGTATCCAAGAGCAGCATTTCAGTAGCATGAGGAGAACAGATGGAAAGGTCCCTGGACTCAGGGTTCTTCTTTTGGATGAAAGGAATACTGTGTAATTCTTTAGATCACTCACTTGATATTATCAATTCCTCTAGGAAGACAAGCTTGAAAGATTGAAACTTCTATGATTCATTAACATTGCTATGAATTGGGGGGGGGAAGCATGTCTTAGGACTCATAAAAGGTATAGTCATCCCTGATTCAAACTAGCAACAGGGATACACATGATCTAGCTTTGTTCTTGCATTATGAATTCTGCAATAAAAAGTGCCAAAGTCCACAGGAAATTAAAATAGTAGGAGCGATCAGCTATTCATGATGTCATATGAACCATGAATAGCTAATCATACCTATGGTATAGACTTAAAACTGTGATCTCTAGACAAGCCTTTCTACTGTATGTACAGCTTGTACCTTATTTTCTATTCCTTTCTTCATCCTGAAAAATTCTCTTACATATTGCTTAAAGGGACATTAAAAAATAAAATACAGTGAAATACCATCAATGCCATAAAGAATCTTAGATAATGTCTTTTTTAAAGCATCATAAGGAAGACACAGCTTTGCATATCCAGAGCCAGGTAAACTCCAGCATTCTCAATCCCCAGCCCAGACACTTACCCTTAAACCACCCTCTCTCCTATATGGCTTCAATAACATAAATGTTTTGGGTTCCAGGAGCAGAAGAAATTGAACCCAGCCTTGGTGTACTCACTTTTTGCGTCATTTCTGTCACAGGCATCTGCCTTGAGCAACTCCCTAGGGAATGTCAGCGTTCAGAGATAGCTGAGAAACCTCCAGCCGGGAAATGCGTATTTCTATTTTCCTTTTTGCCTTCTTTCCAATGCCTTAATGATGCCTCAAAGAACCATGTAAGGGAGGAGCATGTCCACAGATGTTTATGTAAAGTTTGTTTTCATCACCTAGTCACAGTGAGCTATAAAGCAAGCTAATCTCACTGAGCCAGTTTCTGCATCTGTCAAGGAAGATTTGTTTTCCATCCCCGTATTCCTTTGTTCGCAACCATTCCAACAGCCCACAGTGTTAGCAGCACCAAAATATGGGGAGGAGAGCAATCCTAGGACTGTCAGGCATCCTATTTTCCAAAAATTCTAAAATTTAGGTCCTCAGACTTAGAATGAATTTGACTGTACCCAGTGCAGAACCCTCTTAGGAGCCTTCCTCCTCCCTTCTTATTTCCTTCTTATTAGCCACCCTGTCTTCTGTGTTTATTGATTACCTTCTGTATGGCTCTTTATAAGGAATTGTGGAGTATCCAGCTGGGAGAAATAAGAAGCAAGTCAGGTTAGCCAGTCTTAGGTCACAAACAATCATAATTCTAGAAGAACAAGATATATATGGACAGACCTCTAGGACCAGAAGATTGGAAATCAATGCAAATACAGAAGGAATGGTCACCACTGCCTTGCAGGGAACCACAGGACACATGAGTTTGGTCTTGCCTAGAAAATTCCAGAAATGATTCCTGAAGTGACAATGATGCATTGCATACCACTCCATCATCTCTTGTCACTTTAGATACCTAGGGCTCCCACAAATGCTTCCTTATCCAGCCCCACCTGAAAGGATTTTGAATGATAGTCTGATGTTGCTTCATTAGTGTTTGGAGAGGAAGGAGAACGGAAAGACAGTTGTATGTATTTCTATTATGTATTTTTTTTGTACGCGTGTCTTTCCAAAGTAAGGAGCACTGTATGCCTGAAATCCTTCTGCCCGGGGAAAAATCTTTTCACTTTCTCTATCAGTATGTACCACGAGGCAAGGAACATGAGAACCTTTCAAAAATATCTGCATGACAGGAGAATCAACAATGTAGGTACTCAGAGAGAAATGGCTACAAGAATTTGGTAATATATCCGTGCCCTGAGGAGAAAAACTGTGATTAAACAAAATACATGAGGGTTAAAAAAGTTACTACTAGAATAAGTGGATTAACATAGTGGGCAAGTTGCAAGCATGCAGGTAGAAGTGTTTATAAGTGTACGCTGAGCGTGTTTACATATATGAGGTCAGCATAGATGTCTCTGCAGACAGTATGAGTGTGATGAGACATGCACATAAAAAGTGAAGGTCAAAGAAAGTGTGTGAGTACATGGGCACAACAGGAAATGACGTTTGAGAGAGAATGCATGTGGGAGAGTGCAGTTTTAGAGGACAAATGAAGCCCGGTATAATGCTGATGTGCAGGAACATGAATGTGTCCCTGAACAATGGCTATTTTGATAGCCATTATGATGCATGATTGTGCATAGGAATGCGAAAATGTTCTGTAGACTGCATGTTAATGTATCTGCAGAATATTTATGACACACAATTTTTCCAAAAATAGAACAAGCTTCAAGGCTTTGAGATATAGTTTTGATATTTTTATTGCAGCAACTCTGCCAATGAAACATAATATACAGGGGCAGTCAACTACCTCCCCATCCCGCCATCCCTTTTCTTTGCTACTCAGGCAGTCATTATGATTCAAAAGGGTTCTGAGCAAATCTCTCATTGATTAGTAAACATCTGAATTAAACAGCTTTTTTTTTTTTTGGTTTTTTTCTGGTACTGGGAATCCAACTCACAACCTTGCGCTTGCCAGGCAGGCGCTGTGCCGCTGAGCTAAATCCCCGGCCCCTAAACAGCACTTTTGAGGCACTACATAAACACTTCCAAGACCTGTGGGTGACTCCACTTCCTGATTTCTTTCTATAGTAACTATGTATGATTACAGCTAACACATTTCTACTTTATAGTGATTTTAAAATACATGAAAAATGTGAATAATGTGGTGGGAATATTTTCCTCATAATTATTTTATGTTTTTCAATTATTAGCCAATGTCTTTCTTCTTCCACAGTACACGGAGGAGTATTGGCCCCGCCTGTGGCTTGATGATCTTAAAATATGAAGAAAGAAATTTTGCCTGTCTTATCCCAAAAACCTTGATTTCATAAACGTATCATACTCCAATTGTGGAAGCATCTTCTGCTTTATCTTCCACTTCCTGGTTTCTTGTTCTCCGGTAAAAATGTTAGCTAGAGTTTTCCCATTGTGAATATCTGACCCTGAGAAGCGCCCTGGATTCTTGCTGATATGGGGTTGTTCAATGTCACTCGCCCTGCTTCCTTCCTCCTGACTGGTATTCCCGGTGTGGAGAGCTCTCATCCCTGGCTGGCTGGGCCACTTTGTGCGATGTATGCTGTGGCCCTTGTGGGAAACGCAGTGGTGCTGCAGGCTGTGCGAACAGAGCCCAGCCTCCATGCCCCCATGTACTACTTCCTGTCCATGTTATCCTTCAGTGACATGGCCATGTCCGTGGCCACACTGCCCACTGTACTCAGAACCTTCTGCTTCAATGCCCGCAACATTGCTTTTGATGCCTGCCTGATCCAGATGTTTCTCATTCACTGTTTCTCCATGATGGAGTCAGGCATCCTACTGACCATGAGCTTTGACCGCTACGTGGCCATTTGTGATCCACTGCGCTATGCCACTGTGCTCACCAATAAAGTCATTTCTGGGATGGGTGTAGCAGTCACTGCTCGGAGTGTTATCACCCTCTTCCCTTTTCCCTTCCTCATCAAGAGGCTTCCGATCTGCAGATCCAATGTCCTTTCCCACTCCTACTGTCTGCATCCAGATATGATGAAGCTTGCCTGCGCTGATATCACCATCAACAGCATTTATGGACTCTTCGTCCTTGTATCTACCTTTGGCGTGGACCTGTTGTTTATCTTCGTCTCCTATGTGCTCATTCTACAGTCTGTTCTGGCCATTGCTTCCCGTGAGGAACGCTTCAAAGCTCTCAACACCTGTGTGTCCCATATCCTGGCTGTACTTGCCTTTTATGTACCAATGATTGGAGTCTCCACGGTGCATCGCTTTGGGAAGCATATCCCACGTTATGTCCATGTCCTTATGTCCAATATCTACCTCTTTGTGCCTCCTGTGCTAAACCCACTCATTTACAGCGCCAAGACAAAGGAGATCCGCCGAGCCATTGTCAGCAGGTTTCACCGCCTCAGAATGTGACTTGCAGGTGGGTTTGGGGATCGATGTTTATTTTAGCTATAGGATTTCATCAGTTGTGTCATCTTTACTGTCATCATCATTATCATTATAATCATCATGACCAAATATCAAATATAAGATACATGTGTGCATGTGGTGGGGGAAATTTCAAGCTCAAGCAATGCAGACATAAAACTGTAACACAAAAAAGGAGATCCAAATCAAAAATACATTCAAGAAAAACTGTTGGCATTCATAGAAAAAGAAAAAATTTGAGACAAGTGAGTCCTTAGGCAAAGATTTACAGAGGAAAATGAATCTAAGGTCCGACTTATTTGCTACAGTCATGAATTTGACTCATGTAAGAATTAATTTCATGGAGTCTTTACACATGCCACTTTCTATGCTAAATTATTTATGTGCCTTAGTTCACTTAATAGCTATAATAATCATATGAGGCACAAATAATTCAGTTAATTGTTCAGGGCTACATAGATACTGGTGAGATGAGATTGCATGTTTGGTTATATTCTGTATTAGTGCAGCACTCAATCATACGCTTCTCTGTATATGCACATACTTAAAATTATGATGCTGTTATGACGGGGCATGACTGCTCTTTCTCATCCTTTCTTAGAGTAATAACTTTCTTCACATAATGACAGATTCTGAGATGTCAGAAATTTTACTCTAGGGTTATCCATTACCAAAATCATGTAAGTAAAATAGAACATTTATCATTGAACTACTGGAAATTTATCTGTCCTGACCCTCTCTGTCTGATTTTTTTATTTTAAAAATAAAAGGAAAACATTAACAAACAGACAACCATTTCCAAAATAGCAAAAGAACAATACAGACAATATAGAGTTACAAACAAGGTGGTAAGAAATTAACAATGCTTGTTGTATTACATATTGATATCTTCAAAGTGGTTTCTCAGGAAAACAAATAGAGACATACAATATTGACCAATCAAGGAATCATTAACAGTTTCTTTCAGCAAAGAAATAGAAGACAGTAGAACAACCATGTTAACTATCCTGTATATACATACATACAAAGTTCTCCTTCTTTCCCTTCTCTTTTCCCACACCCCAGTTGCCCTTTACCCATGAGCATTTTCCTTTCGTTTCACAATGTCTGTCATACCTCCTAGTTTTTATTCACTCTTCTCCATCTGATTTTACTTACTCTTTCCTTTCAAAAAGAGAGGGAGTGTGATGGTTCAACTGCCTTGTCAATTTGATTGCTTTGAGACCTGCCCAGGGTGTCTGGGTGGGTAATGGAGGCCTAACCATTAGCCTCATTTTTTGAATTGCTACAGAGAGATCCCAACTTCGGTGAGTGGTTTCCAGATCTGCTGTGCAGGCACAAGGTGGCTCTGCTACTGCAGTTATAGTACAGTTGGATGAGAAGTGCTCTTCAACCAGCCAGGGTTCCACAAAGTAATTCATGAAAGCAAGGAACAGAAAGTTTGTCTATTGTGTCACCTAATTTATACTAAGGGCATTCTTTTCATGAGGCTCATATCCCATACTCCATGACATCTGGACACATTTTCTAATTGTTTTGCTGCCCTATGGACTTAGGCCCTTTAATTTTTCTATCCCACTCTCAGACAACAAAGGGTCTATTTGCTGTTGCTTGTACATAAGTCAACCAATATGCCCCAGGCAGCTGAAGAAAGTGGTTTTTCTGAAACACTTTCAGGGTTCTTATAAATAACAGCAGCAAATCTAGTTTTAAAACATCAGCTAAACCAGGCATGGTGGTGAATGCCTGTAATCCCAGCACCTGGGAGGCCGAGGCAGGAGGATCTTTGAGGCCATTCTGGGCTACATAGTGAGCTTAAAACCACCCTGAACTACGCAGAGAAACCCTGTCTCAAAAACCACACATAAATAAATAAGTAAATCAGCAGCGAATTTGTGACCTATCATCTTCCTATCCTCAAAGAAGAATCAAGAGTCACTGCCAAGGAATTTTCATCTGCAGGGGAAGAAGAAGCCCATTAATAAGCAAACAGAAGCTTGACATGAAAGTCAGAAAACGAGATGTGATTCCTCGGTTTTGCACTTGGGATAGGCGGGTATAGGTTCTACTCATATTTGTAACAAAGAAGGCTTTTGTCCCTTTTCTTACATACGGAAGTCTAGTTTATCAAATACATGTAAGAAAATACAGACAATAAGTTCTCACTGAGTGATTATTTAATTAATGGGTTTGAGCTGTACAATTCAGACATCAGCTGATGGTGTCTAACTGATGCTTCACTGGATTTTGCATCTGCCTCCAACCTTTCTCAGCTCTAAATTATAATCCCCAACTAACACTGCCTACAAATATTGAGAGACACGTGTGGCACTCTCCCAAAGCCCTTGTGTGTGGCAGCTTTAGAGGACAAACATCTCAATTAACAAAATACAAAAATCAGGACTGGACATCTGTCAACCTTATCTTACTGCAGCTATGTTGCTCAGGGAATTCTGCCTAAGGTGTTTCTCAGCCGTCATCCATTCTATCCAGCCGAGGTAGCAATCATCGCAGTTTATTTAAGCCCAGTTTTAAAATAATGTGAAGATTGGGATTTTAGCTGAGAGTGCAGCTGTAATTCTAGTGATAAAGTACAATTCTTCCCTCTCATTTCTTCCCTCTTTGTTTGCTTGTTTAAATAAGCATAACAGCACATTTGCTTATTTATTTATTCAGCAATATTTACTGAAACGTCCAGTGTACCAAACATGGCAAACAGGGTGTTACCACTCACAATTGTGGGATTTAGTCATTAGGAATTTTGAAAAAAACCTACCTGAAGAGATAAGGGAAAGATATAATATGTCAGTGCTCCATTACATTCTCCCTTAGCCCTTTTCTCTTTTTTCCTTTTGTTTATGATGAGAGTGTGTTAATTGCTCACAGAATGGAGTTCGCTGTGATATTTCAGTACGTGTACACTGTGCACTCATCAAATCTCTTTCTATCCACTTTCTCCCTTCCCGATGTGTAGTAATCACTGTTCTACATTCAAGTCAATCTCGGGGCTGGGGATTTAGCTCAGCGGCAAAGCGCCTGCCTGGCAAGCGCAAAGTCGTGAGTTCGGTTGCCGGTGCCGGAGAAAAACCAAAAAAAAAAAAAAACAACAAAATACATTCAGGTCAATCTCTTTTTAACTTCCGTGTGTGTGTGTGTGTGTGTGAGAGAGAGAGAGAGAGACAGAGAGAGACAGAGAGAGACAGAGACAGAGACAGAGAGAATGCATGCTCCTTACAACAGCTGCGGCATTATGGAGCGGTATTACTGGAAGATGTGTAGGAAATGTCCATGTGAACACAGCATAAAGCCCTAGACACACAGGACAAACAGAAGCTGGGAGATACAAACTTCCTGTGTAGCAAATCATATTTTTACAGTGAAAGGCAGAATATAAATACAAGCGAGAGTCATTCCTTTATCCACCTCTATAGCCCAGCCAATAAATATAACTGAGAGAAATTCTTCCATAACTGTGGAACTTGTTAAAAATTGATAGTTGGCCAAGTGGCTTTTTTTGGTACTCAACAAAACAACACGGAGGGCTCGGGATATACCTCAGCAGCACAGCACCTGCCTGGCAAGTGCAAGGGCGTGAGTTCAATTCCCAGTACCAAAGAAAACAAAACAAACCAATAGGGAAAAAACTCTGGCTTGTGAATTTAACAAGAAAATATGACTCTCTCCCATTTCAGAACACATTTTTTTAAACTGTAGAAATTGTAAGTAAAATAAACTTAAAATTCCTACTAAACAGAAAATTTTCAAAACTTTGTATAGCTGGACTAGACTGAAAATACTTCTCACATCAATTTTTCAGGAAAGAACAGAGATTTATTATTATATTCAAGAGGAAACACCACTCAACATTTAGAGTCCAAACATTTAGAAGAGCATTTTTATAAATAATAAGTAAATAAAAGTTTATGATTACAAAAGGGAAGCTTGTATTGGACACAACTCAAAGATAAGCTGGACAATGTAGCTTGATTTTTTTATTAGTAAGGGCATGTTTGCAGCATGTAACATTTACATTCCTTGTGTGGAGTTGATACTGTACACAATAGATCTTAATTCCTTCTTTCATCCCTTTTCCTCTCCTCACTCTTCCCCTCCCTCCATCTCTTCATCCCCTTCCCTTTCGAGAAAGAGCTGTCTCCCTACTTCTATTCTTTTGTTTTGCTCTTTATTTACAAACTGGATTTCTCACATCAGAGAAATCATGCAATATTTAAACTTGTATGTCTGATTTATTTCACTTAACATTATGTCTCAAGGTGTATCCATGCATACCCATGTTTACAGCAGAACAATTTATTTAATAGCCAAATCTTGGAAATGCCCTATATGTCCATCAACAGATGAATGGTTAAAGAAAATGTGGAGTACTACTCTGCCAAGAAGAAAGATAAACAGGTCATTTGTAGGAAAATGGATGCACCTTGGGGCCGTAATTGAGTTTTATTTTTAAATAGGTATAAATTTATTTTTAAAATAATTTCTTAATTTAACCTTGTAAACCTCAGAGTATACAAAAATATTCTAAACAGGTTGAAAATTTACATAGAAGTAATTTCATTATGTGAAATATATATGAACAATTTATAATTTGAAAAATATAATTATATACATAATTGTATATAATTTGAAAATTATATATAATTTGAAAGTTACATATAATTTGAACAATATAATTCAAAGAAAAATGATCTCAAGTGATCTAACACATTGAAGTGAATGTTAGAAATATTGTTCAGTATTACACAAGCACTTTCTCTTCCACCCTTGGGCCTGTGACATGGACTTTAAATTGTGTAGCTGAGACTGAGTTGCATTTACTGAATTCAACAATATGGTCTCTAATTTCAAAAGCACAAACACATTCAGGCACACACATATTTATTTTTGAAATTTATTGGAAAGCACAGATATCACGAGTACTTTTGGACAAAAAGGATCTAATTCAAAGCACTCTCCCTTGTTGGGTCTAAAAAAAGTTATTTGTGGCAACCTGAGACATGGTTAATTACAATGAAAGGAACCCTGATGTTTTAAATCATGGGTTGTAGGCAGGCTATATTGTGTAACTAATGCCAGGCACCAAAACATAGATCCTTGTATAGAAAAAGATTTACGCCTCTGAAGGTCCAGACTGATTCAACTAAACATTAGCAATTTTCTAAAAAACCTCTAGAGTGTGAGGCTTTTCAGAATGTTGGAGCCTGATCAGAGCTTAGCGCCCCAAATCATCTTGCATAGCCTCCTACGGATCTCCTTGGTCTTGATGGAATAGATAATTGGGTTGAGCATTGGAGGCACAAAGAGGTAAAGCAGGGACATAAACTTGTGCACATACTCAGGGGCGTGTTTCCCAAATCGATGGACCATTGACACGCTCACCATGGGCACATAGAAGATGAGCACAGCACAGATATGTGACACACATGTGTTGAGTGTCTTAAGCCTTTCCTTCTGGGAGGCAATGGCCAGAACAGAGTGGAGAATGAGGACGTAAGAGAGGAGGATGAGCACAGAATCTACCCCGAAGGCAGAGATGACAATGAAAAGGCCATACATGCTGTTGATGGTGGTATCTCCACAGGGCAGGCGGATCAAGTCTGGGTGCAGGCAGTAGGAGTGAGTCAGCACATTGGCTTTACAGAAGGGCAATCTCTTCAGGAGGAAGGGAAGCGGGAAGACCATGCAGAAGCTTCGAATAATGATAGATATGCCCATGTGGGCCACACGGGCATTTGTGAGCACGGAGGAATAGCGCAGTGGGTTACAGATGGCCACATAGCGGTCAAAACTCATGGCCAGCAAGATCCCAGACTCTGTCCAGGAGAAAAAGTGGATGAAGAACATCTGGGCTAAGCAGGCATCAAAAGCAATCTCTGGAGCACGAAAGCACATAGAAGCCAGTACAGTAGGCAGTGTGGAAAAAGACACCCCTAGGTCATTGACAGACAAAAGTGACAAGAAGTAGTACATTGGTTGGTGCAAGCTCTGCTCCTCCTTTATGATGAATAGAATGAAGGTATTGCCCATGATAGAGATAGCATAAAGCAGCAGGAGGAGGGCAGCCAGCCAGTGCTCCAGGCTCTCCATCTCTGGAAAACCCCTGAGTGTGATGCTGGTGATACTTGAGACGTTAGTACCAAAGTTTCTCATGAGGATCTCTGGCTTTTAGGGAAGTACAAATGGGTTGAAGTGAGGTCAGACCATGGAAGCAGTGACGATCAGGAGCAGTCAGTGTCCCGGAGTAGAAGAAACAGTGGTGCTGAGATTCCAATACCAAAGACCATGGCAAGGTTAGGAAGGAGAAGATGTCATATCAGACCTTCTACTGCCCAGCAATATTCCCAGATCTGCCATGGGCTTTGGCTCTTTCCCAAAAAAATTATTTGACATTTTGAGGGATGTTATCTTTTTCTTTTTGTGTGATATTCTTAACAGAGGTTAAATCTCTCACTAATGATAGAAAACTGTTTTGTCCTTTCTCTCCACCAGTTCTTAGCCATCACCTTCTTCAGTAAGGACATGATAAGTCCTAGTGAAGTCATTTTTAGTACTCTCTATGTACTGATTTATTCTCTTGTGTGCAAGTGATAGCCTTTGCTACCTGTGTTCTAGACTGTGCCTCCTTACGTTCCTGCTCTGAAATATCACATTAGGTCCTCCTCTTTGCTTTAATTGCTTGAGCCCCTTGCTTATTCATCCTTGGTCTATAACCTCACCACTCCTCCACTTCTGATTACTCTTGCTTCCTTTCCTAGATTTCTCTCTCTCTCTCTCTCTCTCTCTCTCTCTCTCTCTCTCTCTCTGTCTCTCTCTCTCTCTGTCTCTCTCTCTCTCT
>NW_004955414.1:21363015-21383652 GCF_000276665.1 Chinchilla lanigera
TCCCTCTTTCTCTTTCTCTCCCCTTCTACTCTCACCTCTAGATACAAGATTTTCAAAGGGCACTGTATGTCATATTCACTTCAGGGCTTTTTATAAAGCACTTCGCTCTGGCCACACCCATGCTAGTTAAATCTGAATTTCTGCAGATATAACTGAGGAATCAGTAGTTTTGTACTCTAGTAAACAGTTCTAATAAGCAGCCAGGTTTGAGAATCAGGCATTTAGATCACTGCTGTCAACATTCAAATATGCCCCACACTCCCACCAAATTCTTCACTGAAGTTCAACTTCAGGAGCTTTACTAATTAAAGACACAGAATAACAAACGCATCACTTTCATGTTCTTTAAGGAAGCATGCCCTTCTCTGCTCCCTTTCACAACTAATATTCTCAAAATTATTTTCTAATTATAACATCTACTTTATTTATCTTCTGTATAGCAGTGACTCCAACATAGATCACTAGGCTTTTCTTCTAGATATTGATTTATGTATCAATGCCCAGTTAATCGTAACAGTTTATTTGCACATCAAACGTAATATATGTAAAGTTGAACTTTTTGTCCATCCACATACTCGATCCTTTCCAATATTTATCCTTCTGTTAAACTCCTTCCGCATCTACCCATATGCTCATATGAGAAAAGTCTAGAAGGCATTCACAGAATCAGTTGATCTAGTGTAACTTTTCCACTACATAACCAATCCTAGCTTTTCTTCCTCAGCTCACTTCCAATGCTAACTCATCCTTAAGTGTATTTAACCAGTATGTTAGGAGGATCTTCCTTACTGACCATCTGGCTTAATATCATTACTCTTTCTACTCCATTCTATACAAAGCAGCAAAATAATTAATAACAGTATGAATAAAAGGATATTACACTTTTACTAAAAATCTTTCAATAGCTTAACTCACCTTTAAAAATAAAAATTCAAGTAAAAACTCAAATCTTTACCACAGCACATAGCAGCAGAAACACTATCCTGGAACTTGTCCTATTCCAATTTTAATCTGACTGCTTCTCATGTTTGTATGCCTGCTGTATGTTCTTACATAATTTTTTCACTGTTTTTGTCACATATTAGAATTATCGTGACTTACATATTCTTGGTTATTTGAATAGTATCTTCCTCTCATGCTACATTATGAGCTCTCATGATTGTTTTTCTTCTCATTTTATCTTCAATTCTTTGCCAATGAAATTGGCATACAAAGCCCCAGACTGACTCACAGATTACCAATAGCAGTTTTAATTTTTAAAATACTTATTAAATACATTATTTTAGGAAGAAGATGTAAGAATGTACATTTTAAGGTATAAAATAATTCAAGTAGGTAAAATTGTTCATCTAATAACTATGATTTTTATCTCACTTTTGCCTCCTACCAGCTATGAATTTAATTAACTCCCTCATATATTATTTTCACATTTATAAGAGAGAAAAAAGTAATCCAGAGTAAAATATTTAAAGTGCATAGTCAGATCTCTAGTGCAAGACACATACTGAATAAATGGCAACCAAAAGCTTAGCAAGGAAGGTTACTTAGATGCTGAGGTTCCCTGCTCTGTCTCCAAATATCTTCGTACATTCGGTTTCCCAACCAAAGACTCTCTTCTTTTGTATCAGCATTTGACCTACCATCTAATGAGAATATTGGAGCCAGAGTTAATCATATGAAATCATTTGTACCAAACAAAAGCGGAGCTGCTTCTTTGACTGAGGTCTGAAAATACTAAGGGCCATAGAGAGAAGCTGTGAGAATGACAGCAGCCTGGTGGGACTGCAGGTAGCAAGAGTTACATGGAATTGGGACTACAGGAGTAGAAATGAGAAGTCAAAAAAAAAAAAAAAAAAAGGATAAATTTAAATCACAGACAGCCTCTCCTTCAAATCTTTGTACCCCAAGTACGTATGAATAGGGAGGGTTTCTAAGGCCTCGATGAAGGAAGAGCTGAAATTTCAACTTACCTCCTCAAGATATCTTTGATGGAAGAGAGGAGAGAGGTGTGTGTTCATTCACTGAGGGGAGAAACTCATTCCTCATACGGCCTTACTGCTGGCCTCCATCTACTCCCTGCTCTGAGCTCTATAATTCTGCCTATGAAGTGTCCCTTGGCACAATATAGATGTATCACAGTGGCCAGGCACTTGCCTAGTGTGTGTAAGACACTGGATTTGATCGCCAGTACTTACAGTAAAAAGACTCCCTTGAGTCTGCTTGGGTCTGGATAAGTGCATGAGTGAAAGCCTTGGTTGGACAACAGGAAACATGAAAAATCTCAAGTGAATGACTTCTCTGTGCTCTGTCATTTTTTCTCCTTAGAGATTTCAAGGAAATTAAGAACTGGAAGAGAACTGTGATTTCTTTGAATAATCAGCACACTGTGCTTCTCATTATGTAGAAATGAGACCCAGAAAGAATGTATTCAGTAAAATAATAACAGTTTGACTGAATATCATACTCATGGATTCTCATTAATCCCCAAATTAGGAGCCTTTCCATTAACCACACCACAGCTCTAAACAGATTTCAAGAAATAAAATAATGTAACCCCCAAGGGGACAGTTACCAAGATCCAGCAAATATGGTGAACATCCCGGTCTGCCTGGATGCTAGCCCTGACAGTCATGCACCAGGGAAAGCTTCTCTGTCTTGGATAACTGAGAAAATTTGTCACCTTACGGCCAGACCTAGATTTAAAACAAGTTTGTTCTGTAAGGTTGCATCATTATGCAACTAGAGACCATACTCATAAGTGAAATAAATCAGACCTGCATGTGTAAACATTGTATTGTCTCCCTAGTGTAAGAACCTGAAAGAGTAAATAAAATCTAAAAGGTACAATAGATACTGTGAAAAGAAAAGAAACTGCTCAAAAGGAAAGAATGACTGGGATGAAGGAAAAGAGAAAAGAAAGGAAGAATGGGAAAATATGTATATATGTATGCACAAGATAGCTAAGATAATTGTACTGCTAATTTCTACAGCTTTATTGAAAGGAACAGTTAATGTTTAATTGTTTGATAATCTTACATGCCTATATTTGTTTACCTGAGTAATCAATTTAAGGACAACAATATGTACTACAACAACCATTTTTAATTTCCTATCACTTTGTCAGAAATTCTGTATTGTTTTTGTTGTTTTTATGTTGTTTTGTTTATGTCTGTGTGTTTGTTAATATGTTTTGGTTCTTTTATCTTTAAAATAAAAAAAATTTGCATCATTAAAAAATTATTTGATTTGCTCACATTTCAAAGTCCTCACCTGTAAACTGGAATACTAATTCCTATAGAGCTGGGCAAATGGGCCACAACATTCCCACAGCAAGCGGTTACGAAAACAAAATCTACTGCCAAGTTTGTGGATTTTTCATCTGTCAGAAAAGAACATGAATAGAAACTGAATGGACCAGTTGGCTTTGTGGGCTCTGGAGGCTGCCTAACTTCTATAATTTAAACTGACTTAAAACTACAACAGTAGTAGTTCTTTTTTTGTTTGTTTGTTTGTTTTTGTTTTTCTTCCGGTACCAGGAATCAAACTCACAACCTTGTGCTTTCCAGGCAGAGCAGTAGTTCTTAAAAGTACAATAGTTTTTTATCAATCTTGTATCTCACTAAAACTTTAAAACAGAGAAATTCAAGTTCTAAGAGGCTAGAGCTTAAAAATATGAACAGAGAAATAATTCAGGGAGGCAGAAAATAATTATCCTGCTGCAGACCCTCATTATCCCCACTTCTCATCCTGCCTCTATCACTGGGGCCGGAACACGAAAGGGAGAAAAACTGGTACAAGTGCTTGCTAGGAAAAAAGTCTGAAGCCATCTCATTGTGCCTAAAATCAGCCCTGGCTTAGTCAAGAGTCAAGATAAATAGACATATTTAGACTAACAGAGACATATCACACCCAATGTTTTTGTATTAAATCTATATTACATTAGATATTCTTAAAAACATTGAATCTTCCACACCAGAAAACAAGGAATTTATCAAGCTTCCCTATACCTGCTTTGGAGTTTGTTTCTTAAATTCTTTTAAAATTCATATAGAGGAACACCAAAACTTTTCAGGACTTATTGCCCCTAAAGGCCTTTGTTAGTATCAGCCTACAGCATCTTTATCTGTGTGAGTTTGTGGGACTGTGTGTAAATCCGAATGTGAGAGTGGAGAGAGGGTATCGGAGGTAAGTGGCTCTTCTGATTTGGGAACTTAAAAAATAGGTGTGTCTTATAAGGATTATTTGGTATAGATCAGAAGAGGTCATAAGAAAGAAATAAATATACAATTCATACAAATATAATGATTCCCAGACATTTAAAATCTTACTGAATTAGTCTTATTACAAATATAGGGTGTGAAAAGTAGTTACAAGTCATTGACCATCTTCTCTATGCCATAAAACATTAATAACTTCATATAAATTTAATATTTATAAATACCTACAGGTTAGGGTATACTATTTGGTATTTCTAGATTAAATATCTGGGGTTCAGAGGT
This sequence comes from Chinchilla lanigera, assembly GCF_000276665.1. Lineage (NCBI taxonomy): Eukaryota > Metazoa > Chordata > Mammalia > Rodentia > Chinchillidae > Chinchilla > Chinchilla lanigera. The sequence continues at coordinate 21,367,515 of NW_004955414.1, forward strand.
ATTATGAAACTTGGCATATCATAAAAGTATTGGATAAACTAAGATTCCACTTCAGGATTCCACTTCATGATTATATACAGATATCTCTCACACACACTCAAAATTACCCAGTTGAAGAGATGAAAGTAAAGAAAAGAAAGATTTGAAGGAGAAAATCAGTGAAATAATTATAAGGAGAAGACATAATAATCCCACCAAGAAGGGGGGCTTAATATGCATTGGGTTTTTCAAAGTTTGATACATATCCATCTGAAATTAAGACACGAAAACTTTGAATTATTTAAGTGTCTTTGCTTCTTTTTTCTTTGTTTGCCCCACAGAAATGTAATTATGGTGTGTCTCTGACCAGGCATAAGTTAGATGTTTTGTTCATGTAATAGTTTACTTCTTGTTGTAAATGAATGAATAACATCACTCATCTACGGTCATTGTCTTAGTTAATGTGAATTCAGCCTTATAACCCACAAGCTCACTGAAAGCTACTCTACATCATAGGGTCTATAGTTAGTTAACAATATTGTTTGAAGACTTGGAATTTTTCTAAGAAGGTAGAGCTTTTTTTTTTTCCAGTGTCAGCAATCCAATCCAGGATTTTGCACATGCTTAGTAAGTGCTCTAATGCTGACCTACATTCAGGTCTTTAAGAGGGTAGATCTTTGCTGTGTTTTCATCAACAAAAAAATAAAAAAAAAAAAACATGAGTATGTAAGGAAATTTTAGAGGTAATAGATACACTTATTGTTTAGATTGTGATGACAGTTTTATAGCTGTATATTTATCTTCAAACTAATGAATGTCTACAGGTTAAATATGTGTAGCTTTCTTATATCAATCTCACTCATAAACTGTTAAAAAATAAACAGATGTTGTTATTTGGAGCTGCTAAAAGGAGCATCTGAGATTTTAAATGACTGGTCTAGCCCAAATTAATGAAGAAATAAGATGGGACTAGCAGTAATGACGTCAGACTGGCATAAGTAAAATGTTCTATTACTTTGTTTCAAACTAATTATCTGGTATTACTCTATGACCACAGAGAAAACATTCTGGCCAGCACTGGCTGCAGGTGAGTGGGAAATAAGGAAAATGAGGAGTAAAAATATGATGTGTCCTTAATGTGCACTGAACTCCTTGAGTCTCAGGGAGGGGTGTCTTCTAGAATATTCTACTGTCATTTTTAAAATATCTCCAACCTGGTGACGTATATGACGTCTAAATTTTATTTTCCCTTTGATTACACTTTCCAGAGGTTCATTGATTTTGCAAGCTTCTTAAAAGACCAGGATTTTTAAAATACTTTCTCTTTTTCACTTTCAAATTATTTTACTTATTTAAGTACTTTCAATCATTTTATAAAGTCTTTTATTCTCTCATAATACCTTAGTTGAATATTTAATTTCTTAACTTTTTTCTTTTAACATAAAAAACCTTACAAGTCCTACAAGACCATGAGTTTAGACAAAGCATGATTGTATGAAATACATTTTCTTTACAGTCTTCCAACTTCATTATTTCCTTATTTGTTAATATACAGACACACATACACAGCTTAAATTATAACATAAACTTTACTACTCTTCAGTAATTCTTAAAAGATAGATCATTTAATACAATTTATATGTACTTACATTTATCTCATTTTAAAGACTGGATGGAGAAAATGTGCTATGTAAAATCAATTTTGGCATGCATAACTATTGTGTGTGGGGTGTGTGTGCATGTGTGTGTGTGTACGTGTGTGTGTAATTTCAACAAATATAACATGTATATATTTTGGGGGAAAAAATGCCTTACCCATTATGACCGTGTTTTCATGGTAATAGGTAACTTCTTGTATGATGATTCTCTTTAAACAAAGATAACAGCAGCATATTATGACAAAATAGAGGAATGATTAGAAAGATGTCTGTTTCTGGACTGAAATAGAAGGAAATAGAGAAACTATCTGCTCCCTCAATTGTGGCCCATTGTGCCTTGGCAAAACCTGTTGTCTTGGGTCTTATCTATTGCCAGGCTTTCTGCAAACATCTGATGGTAGAAAACTCATGTTAACGTTTGTGACCAAAAGAACAGTAAAAATTTCTTGCCAATGCAGGTCTTCAAAACTCATGTTTGTGGACCGAGAGAAAACATCCTCTGGATCTTGACTTTTCAACATGTCTCCTCCTCAAAACTTGGTTCCCAGCAATATTTTGCAAATCTTCCGACGAATCTCTTTGGTTTTTATGGAATAGATGACAGGATTGAGCATGGGAGGTACAAATAGATAAATAAGGGACATGAGCGTGTGCACATACCGCGGGGCATGCCTTCCGTAGCGAGCAGCCATGGACACACCAACCATGGGCACGTAGAAGATAAGCACAGCGCACATGTGTGATACACACGTGTTGAGTGTCTTCATCCGCTCGTCCCGGGAAGCAATGGCCAGTACAGAACGAAGTATGAGCACGTATGAGAGGAGAATGAGTGCTGAATCCAGGCCAAAGGTAGAGATGACAATGAACAGACCAAAGATATTATTGATGGTGATATCACCACAGGGCAGGCGGATCAGATCTGGATGCAAGCAATAGGCATGGGAGAGCACATTAGCCTTGCAGAAGGGTAACCTTTTCAGAAGGAAAGGCAGTGGGAAAACCATGCAAAAACTGCGGAAAATCACAGACAGGCCCATCCGCACCACACGGCCATCAGTGAGTACTGTGGTATAGCGCAGGGGGTTACAGATGGCCACGTAGCGATCAAAGCTCATGACAAGCAGGATCCCTGATTCCATGAAGGAGAAAAGATGGATAAAGAACATCTGGGCCATGCAAGAATTAAAACTGATTTCTCTCAAGTGAAAGCAAAATGTGGCCAGTACCGTGGGCAGAGTGGAGAAAGACACACCCAGGTCATTAACTGATAGCAGGGACAGGAAGTAGTACATAGGCTGGTGCAAGCTCTGCTCCTCCTTGACTATGAAAAGGATAAGGGCATTGCCCACAATGGAGACAATGTAGAGGGCACCAAGAAGCAAAAATAGCCAGTGCTGGGAGGTCTCTAGCCCCGGGAGTCCTGTCAAGGTGAAAGGAGGCAATGCTGAGCTGTTGAGGGGCTCACCTCCCATGCTGGGATGCCTGCTTAGACTCTCGGGCCACTGTCCTGTAAAGAAGACAAATACACAGTTTTATGCATGTCCCCTGCTTAGAATTATTAGTCTCTGATATACTCTTTAGTCCTTGATTTTCAATTTTGCTTACCACATTACTCCTCCTGCCTCTCACTGTTACTAAAATTTCTGAGTTCTCTGAGTTGTCCCAGGGTACCTAACTGGCAGAATGGTTTCTTTACCCTCCTTTATACCTATATCTATCATTCTTTGTAACCTTTAAAGCTATGAAAATAGCTTTAAAGGTATTTTCTTTATACATTTACAGGCATAAATTTGTTCAGGAACTTAGATAAAGTGTTTCTGATCACTGCTTCCTTGACTTGATGCCCTCTTTCAGAGCAAGCCACCAATGCATTGAGCACAAACATTTCCTCTTTCCCCTCTTTTGTGCTGCTGAGACTACTAATTTACTATGACTCCCAGCTTTTAATTCCCTCTACAGTCTCTCAGTTCTCTCATCATTCACCCAGATGGAAGATAAATGTGCAGGAAATTATCTGTCCATGGAGATAACCTTCCAGATCTTCATCACAATATCTAGACTTTCATTTTTCCACTCAGCTTTTCATTCTTCTATCCATTTATCTTATGACACTACTTTTTTCACTGAAAGATTTCATTTACCAAAAATAATGTCCTGCTTTATTTCAGAATCAGATAGTATGTAGGTCACCAGAGCTATGGGACTAATAATTATTTCTCTATCCCACAGAATTGCTTTTCAGCTATTTTCTCACTGACTGAAATCATCCTTGTGCCCAAAATGGAGAAAGAAAATCCAAATATTGGTTTAATTACTTTTTTGTTTTGCCTACTGCATTAAACCATAAAACCATGGATGCAAATACTGGCACACAGCAGCTCTTTCAGTGCCTTACTCTATTTAATCCCATTGACAGTATCACACTTCAGAATAAAGATACGATTACTATAACATAGTAACAGCCTTCTAATAAATCTCATGACTTACCCTAATTCATCTTCAATTTAAAGAAGGACTAATATTTTTTTTTTTTGTTTTGGTTTTTTGGTTTTTTAGAGACAGGGTCTTGCTATGTAGTTCAAGCTGGCCTGGAGCTCACTTTATAGCCCAGGCTGGTTTTGAACTCACTGCACTCCTCCTGCCTCAGCCTCTGAAGTGCTGGGATTACGGGCACGCATGACCACGCCCAGATCAGGACTAAAATTATTAAAGGACAAATAAAAAAATATGCTTTTCTGACTAAAAACTTTAATTCCTCACTACCAAATAATCAAATTCAAACTCATTAGCCTAGAATTAAAGACCATTATGGTGAATAATGAATCAATATTTCTGAATTATCAAAATCAACTTCATGCTTTGAGATACCCAAATCAGTCTACCTGCTACTGTTCAAACTTTGCTTACATCTCCCTGGGTCCCAGAGGTGGCCCTGCATGTATGAACACACCCAGCATCGAGGTCCAAGGACACCCTCCTCAATAAAAATTTAGCTGACCATTGAGAGCAGAGGTAACTGCCCCTATCTTCACAGATACAGACTTACATTTCCTTTTGTTTATATTTTTCCTCCTGAGCTGTACTGTGCATTGTGAATTTTCTCTTCTGCCCTCCCAGCTGCAAGAACATTCACTGTAAGCTTCAACCCCTGCTGTGTTGAGCTTAGCACAAAAGCTTGACTAGGAAAGGTAGTCAGTAAGTTACTCACATGTTTTGAGTTTTGACTGTTTGGGTTTTGATCTTTTTGTTTTAAAGTGGAGAAGCTTATGCTAATAAATTTATCTCATGGGGTAGTAAAAAGCCAGAAGTGAGCAGTCGTGAAAACTCTTAGAACAAAGATTTTGCAGCTCTGACTTGTAAAGCCTGTGCAGCACCCTCAGGCTCAGCCCTTCATCTGCCTTTGTTCCCACATCTGCATTCAGGACTTGTCTGCCCCTTCTTCTCAGGATGAATTTTTTTCCTCATTCCATATTCTTAGAATCCACTTGTTTTCCTTGCTGGCAGCCTTTTCTGGGATATTTTTATCTGTTCCTACATAAGATACACAGATTCTCCTAATTTGCATTCTTTTAAACTTAGGGGGACCGGGGATGTAGCTCAGCAGCACAGTGCCTTCCTGGCAAGTGCAAGGTTTTGAGTTTGATTCCAAGTCTCCAAAATAAATGAATAAATAAATAAATAAGAAAATACAATATAATACAATTAGATAGGATCCTTCCAATTGGCTTCCAAAACAGGCAGGGGGTCTTGCTATACACTCTCTGATACCGCATTTTTCTGAGAAATGTATGAGAGTGTTTACCCATAACACAAAAGCATCTAGATTTAAACTACAGCCTCAAGGGGAGTCCTTTCTGAAAAAGTAACATGTGAAGCAGAAGGCATAGTGGAATTTCAGAGCTCAAGAGCTAGAGGCAGAAAATACAGAACTGTGAAAGTGACAAAGGAAAAAGACATGCTTGTTAAAAAAGAGAAGAATTACACTAGGAAGGGACTTCCTTCTTCAGATTGTTCATTATAAAACTCAGACATTCTAAACTAAGGGCAGAGTGCCTTAGGGCTGAATTTGGAGCATCTGACACTTCAACTTACCCACCTCACAGAGTTCTAGGAATGGGAGGTGAAGAGAGAGGACGGGCAGTGCTGGGGCCCTGCATGTCCTGCCCATAGCCCCCAGTTATCTCTGCCGCCCCCTTTCCTGAGCAATATATGGTGACGTTCAGGAAGTCCCTTAAGATGTTATCAGCTCAGGTTTTCCTGGACTTCTGGGAATAAACAACGTCAGCATTGCTCTCTACCTTCCCGATGGAGCATTTTCTCTCTCACAGGAGAATGTTTGTCTATGAAAGATCAGAATGACAAGGGACCTGCAAGAACACCGCATCTAGCTTTTCATTTCACAGAAGTAACTAAAGTCTAAAGAGTGGAAAAAAAAAACAAATTTACATAATTTTTAGTGGCAAAATATAGTTAAATCTAAGTCTTCTCCTTCTTTATATGGCTTTTCTACTATACACTTATGATCAATATTCATAAAAAATGTTGAATCCTAAGAAGAGAGCTCAAGCCCCATGTAAATGGATTTCAGCACTTTAATTTATTAGGACAGGTGAAATGCTCACCTGAATCATCCATAAAATTGACATCAAGCATAAAAGCACTGGTACACTATGGCTGAACACACAGAGAATATGATCATGAATTAAATCATAGGAAATATTTGCCTTGGTTAAGAAGGCACTGAGGACATTGCTCTGTGCTACATTCCTCACAAATGCTTATTGAATCACTGAGAGGGAGGCAACCAAGGTACTAAGGAGTAGTTGATAAAGGATGGCAATGGATGCGCCTAAATTTGATCCTAGGTTTTACCACTTGAGAAAGTTCCTAACCCACATGCAAGTTCATGTTTTCCACCTGTAACTAGGTAATAAACACATATCACAGAAAAATTGGGTTTATTAAAGGGGATAGTGCATTAAAAGAATTATGCTTACAGCATTCAATAGAGATTAGTTGTTACACTTAAGTCCCAACATTGAGTCCTAAAGGTAAGACGAAAGGAAATAGACATGACCTTTAGGATAATAACAATAAACACTTAGATTAGTTTGAACAACTTATTTTAAGAAAACACTATCAGATACATCCAAAAGGAATAGAAACTTACACACAAGCCAACTCAGTGAAGATGATGAGAAAATTGGTTTTACATAGCACTTTTCACATGCCTTGTGTTCCTAACTGGAATGAAAATGCAGTGGGTTTTTAAGAATCACGTTCAAAAATAAACAAATGGGCAAAAAGATGCAGTGCACACTTAGTACACTCTTAGGTCTTGTCACAGTCATAATGATCCTCATGGAAAGAGATCAAGAAATCACCTGAGTCTTGCTCAGTACACACGGATTTATTACAATTCTGTGCCTGCTATTCCTTTATCGTAAGTCTTTCTCTTTAAATTTTCCCAGATGAGCCAGGTGTGGTGGTGCACACCTGTAATCCCAGCACTCGGGAGGCTGAGGCAGGAGGATTGTTGCAAGTTCAAGGCCATCCCGGACTACAGAGTGACTCCAGGCCAGCCTGAACTGCATAGTGAGACCCTGTTTCAAAAAGACCAAATAAATAAATAAATTTTTTCAGATGAAAAAAATTTTATTTGTAAGTAGGCAACATCACTACCCTCAGGGTCTATGGAATAAGGTACATGTTAACTCAAGAATAAACTGAGATATTCATTGACTGCTGGACATGATTTTAGTTGTGCGAACGTGCAGATGAGTAAGTATGTCAGTTCGTAGTCTACCTTTGGAGATTTGTAGGGAGAGAATAGTTCAATGAATGCAATGATAAGAGATACAAGGAAAATTTTAGAGCTGAATGAAGAAGGGGGATTTGCAATATTCCTGGGCAGTCTGAGAAGATACCCAACAACACACAGCAGTGCTCCTAACTCTCAAAGAATGGGAAAATGTCCCTGAAGTGAATGTGGTTGGCAGAATGCCCCCAAAATATACCCAAACTTGAACTTATGAACATGCTGTGTCATGGCAAAAGGGTTTTTGCAGGTATAATTAAAATGTAATGTTTTTTATTATTTTTATTCACTTTAATTGTTTGATAAATCTTGCATTCTTACATCTAGTAATCTGAGCAACTTTGTTGATGGTAACAATATGTAACATAACAGCCATTGTTAACTTTCTATCACTTTATTTTGAAATTCTGTATCATTTTTATTGTTTTTGTGTTGGTTTTGTTTTTGTCTTTGTTATTTTGTTTTCTTTTCTCTTTAAAAGAAAAAAAGAAAAAATTTATCTTAGGTGTGATCAAAATATATGTGTTTAACTTTTAAAAAATGTATTATAGCAAAAGACACATTGTCATTAATCTCCTTGAAAATACTTCTGCTCCTATGGTTTGAAAACACTTATCCCACGGTTCTTCCTACTTTCAGAAGCAGTCCCCTTTCATAACCGTCTTTTCAAGTGATGAAAAGTAATGGTGAGTGTCACCGCTCAGTGCTATCCAGTGGAAAGACAGTCTCACAGACACATGACAAATGTGTCCGCATCCGTCTTATTCACTGGCTCTGGCACTATCTGAGAACCTTTCTTCAGCACTAGTTATCAAGGACCTCTGCAGTGGGTCCCCAGTCTCCTGCCTGGAGTTATGGGGCACAGTAGGGCAGGGGGAGAAAGAGCAAGGGGTGCAGCAGGGATCTGGAATGACCAGTTGTTTGCAGGGAACAAAAGGCCACCAGGCACCAGAACCTTGGTGTTTATTCATTGAGGAAAATGGTGAGAGGATTGCTGCTGGATGTGTTAGACAATTGGTAAGCTGGGCAAGGCTCATAACAGAGGGAAAAAAGCTTTCTTGAGGACCAGGATGAGAAGGGGGTGACGAGGAAACTGTAGTTTCCCCAGCTGCCTTATCAGTCTTCAGCAGGTCTTGTCCTGCCCTACGGCTTCCAGCTGTGACCAGAGCGCAGGGAACTTCTGTGTTCCAATCTGGCTCAAAGGGCAGGACAAGGACAAGCTTGGATGTCCCCTAAACTCAATTTGTAATTCGTGGTCCCCAACATGGCACCTTGTGACTTCTGCCTCTTCCTAAAAGTCAAAATGACCATGAAAAGTGAATCTGTGAATTGACTGAGGACATCAGTCAAGGCAGCTAGGAGAGTGCAACTAAAGACACTCACAAAAAGGACTCAGAACTGCTGCAGGAAGTTGCAAAAATATTAGAGCAATTGTGTTTGAGAGAGGTGGGTCTCTTGAGGGGGGTTAAAGCAGTATGTCTTTTAGTGTTATATATTTTTAAATGTTTACTATATTTCCTGATCATACTTCATCTACTTTAAGAGCGAGATTTCTGTTTTGTTCTGTTTTCTTTTCTTTTGTGTGATGCATGTCACTAAATCTATGCATATGAGCCATTAAAACCATGGAACTTATTCAGGTTGGAAATGTAGCATGTAAGTCGGAGAGTCAAAGCAAAAGAGGCACTTACCCCACTATACTTGCGGAAGCCAAACAAAAAGCCCAAGAAGTAATGTGGACAAATTTTTGTGTATTTTGGGGAAGTAGGAGAATAAAAAAGAGTTCATTAATGTATATGTGTGAGGGTCCGCCTTTGAAGCACTTCCTGACAGAGGGAGCTGAGGAGATGGTATAAATGTAGTGTGATATGTATTACAGCAGCCATTGATATTTTCCTACTAATCTGTCCATAACTCTGTAATGTTTGTATTGTGCCTGTGCTATTTTGTAAATGGATGGATGTTTATTACTATGTGTTTCCTACAACAACCACTGAGAATAATCAATGAATATTCAGTTGGTCACTCATGTATAGCTCTATTTATTTTCTTTAGAAACCACTTTGAAGATACCAAAGTATAGTACAACAACCATTGATAATCTCCTACCACTTTTGTCTGTAACTCACTATTATTTGTCTATTGGTTTTCCTGAGAAACGATCTTGTAGATAAAAATATGTAAAACAACAACCACTGATAATTTCCTACCACTTTGTCTGTAATTCGGTAAGCTCTCCTATTACTATGTTATCCTTCTTTTACTCTTTAAAATAAAAAGAAAAATGCAGTGTGATCAAAATATACAGTGAATGGTTAAATTTTCTTTTCAAAAAAATATTATAGTAAAAGATCCATTGAGGAGTAAGAAGGGTATGAACATATGAAGGGGATAGTTCCAGAACTGCTTCAGAAATTGGCAAGAATAATGGGACAAGTGGGTTTGAAGCAAATGAGAGCATTTGAAAGGGGATTAATGGCAGTGTATCTTTTTCTGCAATAATTTTTAATTTAATCATTCATGGTATTTTTCAATCACACCTCATATACTAGAAAGGTAAAAGTCGAATGAACCCAAACTGTCCCAAATGTCATTCAGTATTACCTCCTCCCTGCTACTCTTCTAATCTTGTGGGTCCAGGAGACTCTCCATGCATCATCACCAGAGTAAATAAAGTCTTCCCCTGCTGTGTCACAGAATAAATGTATTGGCATTTGTTTCTATCATCTCAAGCAGACACAGATGGGTGGTCCCTGAACAATGGGTGTCCCTAATCTTCCTTAAACACACCAAGTACAATTCATGTTATTATTCGAGAAAATGGGGTATGAAAGCAATCAGACTACCTGACCAGTGAAGACTGAATAACAGAGGTTATGGAAACTAAGACCTCAAACCAGATGCACCCAATAACTTTGGTACCTGGGTCCCTGTGACAGTAAGAATATCACTGTAAACCTAGTTCTCATTAGTGAAATGAGAAAATAGTCCAAGATATCTCAAGACAGGTAAACAGCAGAACTCTCCATTTGGTGGACTGAGTCATAGAGGACTATTTACAGTGTATTTTATGGCACCCTTTCACACTGGGAAGATTTTAAAGACCAGGAGATGGATTCCAAGCATCTTCATTTATGGAATGTGCTGTAGAAAACATTAGCCTACTTGTTTGTGGACAGCTTTCACAGGTATGTAAGAATCCAACTATTAATTGAAAGTCTTTCAAGTTTAAAGGGAAAACAAATATATTGGCATTTAAATCATATTTTTCACATATTATATCAGTTTCATGTACTCATACATCATACCTGTGACAGATTCAAAATCATTAAACAATATCTGTAAAAAATATTTATTTGAGCACTATTAAAAATCAGACACAATGATGTGAATCTATTAATTTGCTATGGATCTTCACTAAATACATAAGGTATGAGCAGAATAAATATCCAGCATATGTGTGTGACTTTTGAATGTACAATTTTTATTTGCTTACAGTGTATATGGAATGCAGACTATACTCAGTGACAAAAGTGGCATATAGAATTGTTCTTCAGTTAAATTATGATCTATTTATTTGTGAGTAAAATATTTTAGGATGTGATAATTCACTGAAGTATAAGCTGACATGTAAATATCTGAAAATATAATCATTTATTAATTTATTCCTCAATTATTTTATCCTTGCTAATTAAAATAATATAAATATGTTAGCTATTGTGTATTTTTATATAAATTAAAGCACTTTATTTGGTTCAAATTTCAGAATAAACCTAGGTGGCAGATATATCAGAGATTTGCATCTCATTTTACAGGTGAAAAAATTAAGACCCAGACAGGTTCATTCCACGTACACAGGATGTCACCTCTCATTTATGCTTTCTCCTATAGAGGGACTATGGAGCTGAGTGAAAGAAGAAACATCTCCCAACACAAAACTGCTTTGAGAAAAGTCAGTATTGGTTCATACAGTCACTCACTAACTCTTTAATCATTATTTTGTTCTGTTATTTATACCACCGTTATTCTTCTTCAAACACTTTTACACACTCTTTCTTTATCTCCTTGGCACCTCACATGATATCTGAATGAAGGGTACATGTTAGCGTAATGTGGATGAACAGAGTAAACTAAGATGAGATTACTCCACTGCAGATCTCGGATTCCACCAGGGGAAGATTACAGATATGAAGAATGGTGGAACGGTCTCAGGATTCACCTAAGTAAAAGACTGGTGAGTTCAATGGAGGCAAATCCAAGTGCTACAAACCTCTGGCTCACCCACGGGGAAAACGTCTTAGGAATCCTAAAGACAAATTCTGATGTCCCAAATATCAGAGCTATCAAACTCAAAAACATTACATTTTCAGACAGCATGGTAGCAAAGGTCCTGGCTCCTGGCAGCATCAGACATTAACAACCTACACTAGCCTTGTACATTGGCCATGCTGTACATTCATCCCATAATTACTCCTGTCTGTCATTTTGTCTTTTTCAGAGTTGTACAGGCCCAAACCAGAAGTCCCAGCATATCCTGAAGCATTTTGAGTTATCGTCCTCCAGAAACTACTCCTCCCCAGTAGCGCTGCTCAATATTCTTTCATAATTACTGAAAAACATCATTGTTCAGCCTCTAAAGGACACTGACAGAGTTAATTTCTGGGTACAAGCCAAAATGGTCCTACCAGGTTCTACCCTACTATTAAAGATTAAATAACTGATCATTGGCCTTGCAACACTCACATTCCCATTGATCTCTTCCTACTCTGGGCTCATGGTTGCAGTACTCCTAGATCATCCAGCACTTTCGGATTTGCCACAGTCAGAATCTGACCCTGAAAAGCAGTTGAAGAAGTCTACGGCGTATTTCCTTTGTTTTAATGGAGTAGATGACAGGGTTCAGCATGGGAGGTACAAAGAGGTACAGGAGTGACATGAGGATATGGACAGAATGGGGCAGGCCCGCTCCAAAGCGGTGCACAAGGGATACACTGACCATAGGCACATAGAAAATGAGCACCGCTAGAAAGTGGGACACACACGTGTTGAGTGTCTTGACACGATTCTCCCGAGCTGCAATGGCCAGCACCGATCTGAGGATGAGCATGTAGGAAATGAGGATGAGTGCAGAGTCCAAGCCAAAAGTGAGCAACACGATAGACAACCCATAGTGGCTGTTGAGAGAGACGTCAGTACATGCCAGTTTAATCATGTCCACATGAAGGCAGTAGGCATGGGAGAGAATATTCTGGGAGTGGCAGAAGGGCAGTCTTTGCAGCAGCAGTGGGAAAACCAGGATGAGAACAAAGCTGCGGAGGATAGTACCCAGGCCCATGGCCACAATGCGGGCATTGGTGAGCACTGTGGCATAGCGCAGTGGGTTGCAGATGGCCACATAGCGATCAAAGCTCATAGCCAGAAGGATGCCAGACTCTGTCCAAGAGAAAAGGTGGATGAAAAACATCTGGGCCAAGCAGGCATTAAAGGTGATCACTCGGGCATGGAAGCACAGGGCAGCCAGTACAGTGGGCAGTGTGGAGAAGGACACTCCCAAGTCATTGACTGAAAGTAGGCACAAAAAGTAGTACATGGGCTGGTGCAAGCTGTGCTCCAATTTGACAATGAGGAGGATCAAGCTGTTGCCCACAATGGAGATGGCATAGAATAAAAGCAGAGGAAGGAATAGCCAGGGCTCCACAGCCTCCATTCCTGGAAAGCCTGTCAGAACAAAGCTGGGGGCATCAGAAACATTGGTCCTGAAGCTGCCCATGAGAAGATGAGGACATTTGTCATCAGCCAGCTGGGTCTTCTGGAGAAAATACACTGTGTGTTTAAGATTACTACTGCTCCTAGGGAGGAAAAGGCAACACACAGGTTTATAAACTGTGATTACGAGTGAATTTTATGCCTGAAATTTCCTGGGGAAATGACTAGGCAATTATGGAATGCTAGCTGTTGAAAGTGTGTTAATTCTTAGGCTTCAGAAGAAAGATTAGTAATCTTTTTCTGGGGTGTGGTGGCTGATTGTCCATTCAGAGTCACCTGTGAGACTCTCTGGATGCCTTCTCCTGGCCTTTTCATAGCTTTCCTTCCTATGCCTCAAATTTCCTAAATTTCCCACCCAGCTAAGAGTGATGTTAACACTTTTGATCATTCAGAGAAATGAATGGACTTGGAATGGATTGTGGTTACTGCCTATTAGTAAGCCAGCTTTTTTGGTATTTAAATACATAAGCATCTAAACAGATGAAAGATTCTACATTGTAGTTTTCTTTGCAAAAATCATGGCATTGTTTATATAAAACAATTTAAGTTTAGTGAAGTTTAGTTATAAATTTAAGTTTTATAATTTTAAACCATATAGCATCACATAATAGATCAAGGTCAAACAAGCATAAGTGAAATGCAAAAGATGAAGAAAAATGATAACACTGAAAAAACTGTCCATTACCTTATTTTTCCTACAAGTTGATAAAGAATAGTACTCATCCATTTCCATAGCAGGCGTTTGCTGTGCCTCCTGCTAAATGTCAAACTTCACAGATGATGAGAGCTGTGTTACATCAGCTCACGCAGCAGCTCACACAGAGTGGTGAAAAGTGACAAAGGAGTAACATGGTGCATTCTGCATTCTTACCCCGCTGTCTGGCATTGTGGAGTCTCAGGAACAACCACTGGGAGAAGGAACTGCACTGAAGAATATTTCATATTCTTTCTGTGCCATGTCTCAGAAAACCTGCCTGCTCTGGGGAAAAATGGCTTCATTCATTACTTTCACAACTTAGGGATTAGATCTCATTCGGCTTCTCATGGATTATTTCTAACATTTGTGCATAATTGCCTACCATCAAAACCTTCATTATACCTCTGTCATATTGTTTTACATGCTCCTCAGGGGAAATTTTTGTTTTTCTGTGGCAAAAGCTAAATATTATATTAATGAAGAACCACATTACACATCAGAGAAAATTCTCTTCTGGGAGATAAGGGGATAGAAAGAGCACTTAGGACCTGCTGCTGCTGAGGAGGTTTGCTGGAAAGCAGCAGGTAGAAAACCAACAAACCAGATCAGCCTTGGGAAACCTGTACATCTGGGTGAGTCCCTGTTACTGCCAAGCAAAGGAAGGGACATTGAAAATTTTAGACGAGATTGTCTCAAGGTCACCCACTTCTTCAACAAGCTAATGGAGCTTCTTTCCCCATGTAACACGTTTCGATGTAAGGAAATCTAAAACTGTCCTAACCAAAACCTCTGCTGCAGAATGAAATCAATGTTAGTGTCTCTTTCCTGATGCCACTGGAGATGTCAGAGAGCAGCTGAGCAGTCACTGCTGACGCTACTGTCCTCTCCGTTCCTTAATAATCTCCTATGCTCATACTAAGCAAGCACCTGGGGCAGAGCAGAAAGAGAAAGACTGGGACAGAAGATCAGGGGATAAAGCAGTGGAGAAGAAGGAGATGGGATGGTACAGAATATAGAAGAAATAATATGGACAAGGGGAGCAGCAGGTGAGAGAAGGGGAATGCAAGATCAGAGGGGGAACTGTGGGGAAACAAGGACTGGATTGTGGAACACGGAGAAATAGAAGGAGAGGAAGGAGAAATGAAGCAGCTGTGAGGAAATGCCCCGATACTCATGGGAGGGACGGGAGGTGCTCTCCTCAGGCCAGGCCAAGGCTGTAGAAGACCCTGCCTCACACCACAGGTACAGGAGACACCACTAACCGCCTGAGCAGCAGAAGGAATATCAGCAAGCCCTGATATGCCCAGCCAAACCCGGATGGGAATAGGCTCCTCAGAGCAGAGCCCCAGCGTTTACTCTCTATTCCCCTGTGTGGTTCAACCCCCACTCTCCTCCCAGCCAAGCAGGACTCACCCATCCCCACACTATCATCTCCTGAGTTCCACAAAGGAAGAGTCCCAAGGACCCCCTGTCAAATTAAAAGTCTAAGTACCAAGCAGCCCAGGGCTAGAAAATGAGAAAAACCAAGAATAGAATCCATTCTGCCTGACCTCCAGCTCCAAGATGTCCTTTCCACAAGTCAAGTTTCCACTCCAGGTTCCTTTATCTCAGGAGATTTAGGAGCCAGACTATATGCTCGCCTCAAGTCAAATTGTTATAAAAACAGCCATCAAATATATCAATGTTTTGAGTGGTCCCTAGACCCCACCAGGCGCTTTATAAATAGTGTTTGTTTCAATCTTAAAAACAAAATTTATACAGAGGGAATCTCTTCCCATTTGCCATATGAAACAACTGAATGCTCAGAAGGTCAATACACTCAAAATTATAATACTGCAGAATAGCAAAACCACATTCAAACACAGACCATCAGTTATTCAGTAAGATTTTCAGAACAAATAATGAATCCAATGCTTTATCCAGGAAAGATTCTGCTAATCATTAGCATTTTTTCTTTTTTTCTTCTGTACCCTATTTAACTGATTATCTCTGCCTTTGTTTCTCCCCAACCTCACTTCTCCCTCAAAAATAGAGAAGACTAAACATATTATAAATGAAATTGAAATTAATTTCTCTCATGTTTATGGCTGCAAACCTCTGGCTTTCCTTCTGATAAAGGCACCAGTTAAGATCTGGAAGACAACCCTGACTCCAATATATCAGTTTGAGGGTTTTTTTAAGCATAAGAATTCCAACTGGAATACAACTGATGATGAA
>NW_004955414.1:21383873-21437911 GCF_000276665.1 Chinchilla lanigera
TGCCAGGCAGGCGCTTTTGCCGCTGACAACAGCTCATGTTTGATGGAGTTCAGCCCAATGATCCTTTGGTTACTTATGCTTTGAGTGTCATTAAAAAACACACACGCACAGTTTAATATAAGAATAGAAAAGAAGGAAGGGAGAAAAAACAAAAAATATATATATATAAGACAGCTAAGATAACTGCACTACTAATTTCTATTAGTTCATTGCCAAGAACAGCTAGTGCTTATATTGTTTGATCAATTTTGTATGCCTATATCTGGTAATCTGAGCAACTACTTTGAAGATAACAATATGCAATATAATAACCATCGTTAAGTTCCTATCATCTTGTTTTCAAATTCTGTATCATTTTTATTGTTTTTTTATTCTCTTTAAAATAAATAAATAAATAAGTGAAAAATAGATTTACACCTAAGTGTTATGTGAAAAGTGTTATACTTTTACTTCTTATGTTAGGTCTTCAATCTCTTTTAGGTTGATTTTTGTATGTAGTTTAAGGGAGTGGTCCAACTTCATTCTTTCACATGTTTAGATCCCATTAAGCCTAAAAACATCTGTAAAAATATGACTTTTTCCCCATTAAACAGTCTTGACACTGCCATATTTGACAAAATGGTTTTGGGATCAAAATGAAGTCAGTCACTTAACAGTCATGAACTCTTAAGGAACAATCTAAAGCTCAGTTATCTCAATTTTGAACTAGAAGTAGCAACATTTTAGACTTATTGGGTAGTTGTATTGAAAGGATATTTTCTGGTACTAGAGAGGAATACAGGGGCGCTCTGCCATTGACCTAAATCCATGTCTTAGTTACTTCTCTCCTTGCTGAAACAAAATACCTGACACCCAAAGTTAAAGGAGAAAAGGTTTATTTGGCTCACAGTTTGTAAAGATTTCAGTCCATAGTCGGCTGGCTCCAAAGGCAGTATGGCATGACAGGGGGGCATCGCAGAGGAGAAATAGTCCTCTGGCAGGCAGGCAGGCAAGGCACATTAGCCCTCTTTCTGCCCTTTATGTATTTTATCTAACCTATAAACTGGCTGCTTTAAAGTGATTTAGGGCAGGTTCCAAATCAATTAATGGACTAATTTAGTAATCATATACCTTTAGTGTATATGATCCTAGTACCCTTAATCTTAGCACTGCACCATGAATCAATCCCAGCAACCCACACTCTAGATCCAGCCACCTCTGAAAAAGCCCCACCTATGACAGCATGAGGCTTTGGGGAGACATGTAAACACAAGCCATACAATCTCTAGTTCCTTTAACATTTTATTTGGAAGCAAAGTCTCACAAAGTGGTGTAGTTTGGACTAGAACTTTCGGGAGCTTCATGCTTTTGGCCTTGAGAGTTGGCAGAAATGTCATAAATGTTACTAACCTTCCTTCATCTTTTTTTTCAGTAATAAGAAAGGAACTACAGGGTGAAAATCTGAAACACTGTGTCCAGTCAGTAGAGGGGCTGAGATGACAGCTTAGACATGGACACTGGAGAGCTGAAAATATTTTCTGATTTCTCTGGGGAAAGAAGGACAAAGGGCCAAACTCTTCTCTCCATGCTTTCTCATCAGAAGCACTTACATTACCAGCTATGGCTGAAAGCTTCGCATTTTTAACTATTTTCTCTCAATTATGATGTCCAGCTCTGCCACATGTTGTAACATTTCTTCAAATGATTTTGTCAGATGTCTCCTGAAATTCAGAGATTTACCCTCTAACTACCAAAGCAGACTCACAAAGGGTCCCTGTACCAGATCTCAAGCACTTAATCATCCCTCACTTCCATGAACAAAATGATTGTTAGCAATGAAAATCTTCTTGCTGATACTTCTCAGACAAATTGGCTTTTATTTAAAAATCTAAAGGAATGAAACTTATCTCTGTGCTTCCGTCC
Source organism: Chinchilla lanigera (assembly GCF_000276665.1). Lineage (NCBI taxonomy): Eukaryota > Metazoa > Chordata > Mammalia > Rodentia > Chinchillidae > Chinchilla > Chinchilla lanigera. The sequence continues at coordinate 21,385,776 of NW_004955414.1, forward strand.
TATCAGCTTTTCAGTTGACACACCTACTCTCTTTGGTTCCTCCAGTTTTACATGGAGGAGTTCATCTCCTACGCCTAGGGTGAGTCACTGTGCAGTGGCCTGTTCACAGCTGAGTTCTTCCACAAATAGGTGTATGCTTAATAATTTGTGAAATTAAAGTGCTATAGTTTGCTTTCATCAATCCAGTGGCAGGACTGTGAGGGGTTCTGGCCAGAAGACTGATGAAATGTGATACTGTCACCCTTCAGGGTTTGCTTCAAGGGCGTGAAACCTCCAACAGCACAGGGACCCGGTCTCAAAAGAGTCCTGAGTTTGATGCAATGTTCTGCTGCCATGTTCTTATAAAATCTTAATAATTTTTTAAATGTGTTTTGTGCAGTAAAGGCTAACGTGCTTATTTCTTGCCACCCATTTTACGTATAGCAGTAGCTTTGCCCTACGTTCGTAGACAATCATGTGGAAGAAATGTATTCCCTAGTGAGATTTTAATTTTTTGTTCAAGTATTCTATGCATTCTAAAGTAAGTGTAAATGCAATGCAACAGAATTAATTTTCCGCTTGTTCAGGGCCTCCAGATAACCAGAGGGAAGGGGCACAGGGCCTGCTCTGACATTTTCTGGGGATAGGTGAGGTGCTAAACCTGCACATGGCTTTCTGTACACCCATGGATATATCAAAAATGCCCAAACCTTATATACATATTTTATTCCTCAGTTTTTCCTTTTCAGCTTTTTGGTTAGTTTCTTGTTTGTTCTGATAGGTATCTACTTTATCCAGCAGCTGCAAGGTGAATCGTGTATAACTGCTTTCAACAGTCACTCATGGGAAGAAGCTATACACACTCACTGAGATCTACATGAGCTCACATTTAGACAGAATTGAAAATGTGATGGAGACCACTGTGAAGCAGACCTGAGCAGGACTTAAATTAATCAGTTGGCTTTTCATGTCCACTTGTGAATCTGTCCAAGGCCTAGGACTTGTCTGGAAACGGACGGTAGACTCATAATAAGGGAACCTCTGTGAGTCACTAATCCCTACTAAGGCCTGTAATGGCAGATGAAGCTTGAAAAACTCAAAGGATAAGACAAGATCACAGCCAAGGACACCTGGATCCCATTTCAACTAGATAAAGACTCAGGCATCTCACTCCTGGGTGGATCAACTTAATACCTTACTTGGAGAAGTCTTTGAGCAATTCCGCCCTTCCTGAGTTCTCCCCTCCCTTCTTCTGATAACTAAATAAATACAGGCCACCCAGAGAAGGTCTTGGTCTTAGCCCTGAGAGCATCTCAAAATCTGAGAGGGCTTTGGTCCCCCTGGAGCCCTGAAATCATACCACTTTCCTCTTTCTATTTAGCCTTCACTGTACACTCATTCAGGAGATTGTGAATCTGATCAGCCCGCAATAACTGAGGAATATTACTAACCCAATAAAAATGGTGTTCTCAGAGAAACCCACTAGACCAGACAAAGAATGACAGTCTCTGAAAGGATATTTTTAAAAGTGTTCCAAGCCCAGGCTTGTCCCTCAGGATGCTACTGGGTTAAAAGTTTTCACTGTGACAGAGAGATGCTACTTCATGCATTGGCAGAGCTAGAGAGTAGCAAATGGGATCAGGGCAAGTTTCAGTGACTCAAAGCCACTGATTTTACCAGCATGCAGCCATTATTAATAAAGGCTCCCTGGATGAATGTCAATCTTTGTTTCCATAGCTAACATTCTGGAATAATTTATTTAGGCAATGTCTTGCTAGTTTTCTCATTGCTTTAATGGAAGAGAAGTTTTTCAGAGGTCTTTGCCCTCGTTACTAGGATCACCATCCTACTCTATACTATTTTGTTTGGTGGCAGATATAGAGGTTAAGTAATTTATTAAGAAAAGGAAAGAAATGTGCTAAATTAGGGAAACTAGCTTTTCGATCACACTTATAAGTACCAAGTTAGAGATTTATCAGGTATATGAGCCTAAACAATAACCTAAACTCTAGTCTGCTCAATCTTTAAAATAGAAATGATAATAGCTTACATACTACTTTCTGACTGGAAGTTGTCAGTACAAGTGGGTTTTTTACCTACCTCAGTACATGGCAACAATGCAATAAATGATATTTCTCTTTCTTTGCCAGATTCTACTAGCTTTTCAATTAAAAGGACCAGGCAGCGCCTGCCATAGGCTCTGTTTCAGTTGGGGGGAACCAAGACAATAATGCTAGGGCCAGAAGGAGCCCTCTGACAGTCCTGAGAATACTTAGGCGTTACCCATACGTTCCCTTTTATCTTGTCTCATAAAGGTATTACCATGTTTAACCCTGGACTGAAGATTTTTATTAATCTTTGACTATTTTCTCTCATCCTTGATGTCCAAGTATTTGCCAAGGCTTATCCTATTTCTTCAAACTGTTTTCCACTTTGTTGATATTGTTATGCCTAAATTTAGATCTTTAAGAGAAGCAACTTGCTAATTGTTCCTTGCACCAACTCAGCTAGACTGCATCAATTTCTTCCCTTTGTCAATGGATTATTCTAAAACCCAACTGTCCTGCCTTCAGTTCTTCAAAACATAAATATTAGCCTTTGCTTAAAACCTAAGTAGTGACCAGACAAGTTTCATCCTTCAGGAATTGCTCTGAACTCATCTCTCTAATTCTAGATGCATTGATTTTTTGGCTGGAACTCTTAAGCTTCTCATCCATTCCTTGAGAAAGAAAGAGGTAAACCTATTACAGCTGGCATCAATCAAGAACTTGCTTGTTGACCATCTGCTTTATTGAGGGCTTCTCACCTATTTCTCATTTGCCCCTAAATGTGTTTTGGTGCTATCACACTGCATACTTTCCATATTCGCCACTGAACTTGATGTAAATGAACACTGTGGAGTGCTACGAGTATTGACATGGAAGCTTTATTTCTTGATGATTCTTGAATCAGTAATATTATGCTTTCCTTGCTTTCCCCCATCTGCATTTCAACCCTTTTATCTTTACAAATGACTCTTATTCCTCCTCTCTCTCCTAAATATTAACATTCTTTATAGCTTTGAATCCTGTTTCAATTTTGATTCCATCTACTGAATGACTTTGAAAAATATTAGATTCTTCACTGTGACACTGTAATCACTCAAATTTCACTACCACTGATGATTCTCAAATGTATACCTTTAACTGTATACACTTTTGTTCTTTCCAAATGGCTACTTGAAACCTATGATAGGCTGTTTCTAGAAACTTTATCATCAACATGTCCAAAATGTGGATGTAAACGTCTTCTTTCTAGTTTCCCTTTCTTAATGAGTGGCATGATTTTGACAGCTCACTAAACAAAACTCTGGGTGTCATTCTGCATTTCTGTCATCAATCCAGCACATCCACATAAGTAGCACAAATCCTAAGTATTCTACATACTGGGTACATGTAGTGCAAGAGAGCTGCATGGGAACAATGGATGTTTGACAAAGGCACTGAGAGGAATGATAGAGAAAACTAGGGGCTGGGGATTTAGCTCAGCGGCAAAGTGCCTGCCTGGCAAGTGCAAGGCCGTGAGTTCGGTTCCCAGTACCGGAGAAAAACCAAAAAAAAAAGAAAAGAAAACTAATCAGAGCAAGGGGACTGACTCTTGGTTAAACTAAGATTTCAAGCCATGGATTTACATTATGGTAATTTGTGTATATTTATGTATATTATGTTTTGCTACATAGTATTTGCTACACATTGAATTTTATCATTTTCTGCCTAGTTTATCTGTTGAAGCCCTAACCCCCAAGGTGACTATATTTGAATACAGAGTCTTTAAGTAATTGAAGTTGAAGAAAGTCATAAAGGTAGGACACAAATTTAACAGAATTATTGCCCTTATAAGAAGAGATATCAGAGAGCTCATCCCCTCCCAACAAAAGAAATCCAATATGAGAATACAGTGACCTTCTGCAAGCCAAGAAGAGATCCTCAGTCAGAAAGTCTACTGTTCCAGAACTTGATTTTAGACCTCTAGCCACCAGCTACAACAGCCAGAAATTTCTGCTGTTTAGGTCATTCAGACTATAACGTTTTAATACAGTAGCCCTAACTCACTAACACAGTATTCAATAATACCAGTGACGGGAGCATAAAAGCTACACGGTGAGATATATACAGGATAGAAGTGAAAGCACTACTACAAAAGGAGAACAAACCCTACACCACCAAATAAAGAGATTAGTGTCTCTAACTCTTGATTTATTAAGATTGTGATTACAGGCGTAGGTATAAAAATTCTGAGGTCTTAAAAAATAATTTATATTTCCTGTATCTTACAAATTTTCTCATCTAGTGCATTACTCCTACAAGGCAGAAAGGAAAGGAGCAATTCCAATTCTTGATTTACTGCAGGCTACTTCACCATACACTTGTATAAGCCTTGCTTTCCTTGTCTTATATACATATATATATAATTTTTTTTTAAGAGTAACGTGTACCTAGACCACAGTATTAGTCTGCCAATGTTTGGAGGTTCTCCATTTAGATATATTTTTGTTGTTGTTGTTTGTTGTTGTTGTTGTTGTTGTTTTCCAGTACCAGGAATCGAACTCACGACCTCGTGCTTGCCAGGCAGGTGCTATGCCGCTGAGCTAAATCCCCAGCCCCATTTAGATATATTTTAGACAAGGTTTTGCCTCTCTGTGTGTTCTAAGTTGAATAAGTCAAAGCTATAAACGATAATTTCATGAAAGAAAAATAAAGATTCAAACATTGATAATTATTTTGTCACACATTTTACAAAGGACACTTTGTAGTTAAAATAAAAAATTATTAGTAGCTTATGTTGTTATTAGAAAAATACCCTGAACAGTTGAAGCTTTACATTAAGTAGTTGTAAATATTTTTTATTTTAAAGAAAAAGAATAAAAACAGACACAAATGAAACAACTAAAAATAATACAGAATTTCAAAACAAGGTAATAGGAAATTAAAGACCATACTCATAAGTGAAACAAATCAGACTCACATGTGTAAACATCGTATTACCTCCCTAGCTTAAGAACCTGAAAAAGTAAATAAAATCAGAAAAGTTGTAAATATTTTAATGTTTTAAAAACTATCATACTTCTCAAAACTTACTGGATGACTCTTTAGGGAAAAAAATTATGCCACATTTATATGATTATGTTTCTTTTTAGAGAATATATGCAAAAAAGATATTTATTATTCAATAAAAATTACTTTTATCAAGTGATATGAAATAGGTCCAAGTTTTAACGTGGCTTAATCTTGTAAAATGTTTCCCACTAATATATAGCTTTCCCTTACACTAAATAAAAAAGCAAAATACTTTGTGAGGCCTAACAAGATGAATTTCTGACTTTTTCACATTCATTCAATCCCCAAATACCTCACAAGTGGCAGTACACAGATGTACATGTATGTACTAAAAGATTACTGCGATGAATATTAAGCTGTTATTTTTGAGCCCCAGAACCAACGTCTGTGGTCTGCTTACAATGCAGACCCTGGAACCTCATTTTTCCTTTGCGAGTCAGCTGCTTCTTGGCTCTGCCAACAAGAAAGTATTAGAAGGTATTAGAAAGTATTAGAAAGTATTAGAAGCAGACTAGAAAACTGAAAGAGGGGTACTCATATTTTATTTTTGTCAATATCACTCATGCCTCTATTTTTTCCTTGGCAACAGCAGTTGGTTCATATAGAAACAGTTGGTTTCAAGTTGCATTTTTTTATTTGTTCCTTAGTTTTAATCAACCTTATCACATCCGTCAGATATACAAGCACCACCTCTCCTCAGGGCTCTAGATGCTGGCTGTGAGTGTACCCTCCTCTCAGATTCAGACACGCCAGAACACCTTGTTTAACAGTGTTGCTATTCAGAGCAATTACTTTCAAATAGAGCAATGGATAAAAAAGATGTGGTGTTTTTATACAATGGAGTATTACTCAGCTATAAAGAAAGATAAATTCAAGGCTTTTATAGGTAAATGGATGCCACTCGAGACCATACTCGTAAGTGAAATAAGTCGGACACACATGTGTAAACACCACATTTTCCCTAGCGTAAGAACCTAAAAAAGTAAGTAAAATATGAAAGGTGCAATAGATATTGTGAAAGCGAAAGAAACTGCTTAAAAGGAAAGAAAAAATGGGATGAGGGAAAGGAGAAAAGAAAGGAAGAAGGAAGGGAGGGAAGGAAGGGAAATTACATATATATGTGTATATATATATATACACACACACACACACACACACGATAGCTAAGATAATTGTACTACTAATTTCTATTGGTTTAGAAAGGAACAGTTAATGTTTAATATTTTTGACCAGTTTTGCATGCTTATTTCTGGTAATCTGAACAACTACTCTGAAGCTAACAATATGCAATATAACAACCAGGGTTCAATTCATATCATCTTGTTTTGTTTTGTTTTGTTTTTGAAATTCTGTATTGCCCCTAATTTTTTATTCTCTTTAAAGTTAGAAAAAAAAATAGGGCTGGGGATATAGCTCAGTGGCACAAGCCCATGCCTGGCAAGCATAAGGTCCTGAGTTCGATTCCCAGTACAAAAATTAATTAATTAAAATTTTAAAATACAAAAAAACTATTTAAAGCTGTCACTTATGAAAATAACTGCTTAGTTTACTTTTGTATAACACAAGCAAGAATAACTGAATGTAACCTATCTTATTCCATTAATGTTGGCTTTTTGATACACAAAGTGGAAGTTAAAAGAAAATTCTATCAAATTCATCAAAGTAAATATTTCCACCTAAATTGGACCTTTGTTTAATAATTTATGAAATTTAAAAATTTTCATATTGCTTTGTAATATTTCTAAGAAAATATTTTAATATATACACCCTTTTGTAGGAAATAAAGCAAATAAATTTATATATATATAGCATTATAAATAGATACTGAGATATTTAAGCAAAAAATATGAGATAATGGATAAACTTCAAGGAGACAAAGCAATAATATCATACTTCTGACAGCTAAGAAAACTTTTTCATATATTTTAAGTAAATAGTAGTCCATTGGAAATACTTAAGGTATAAAAATTCCATTGGATATTTTTTAAATCATGATATAATGTGAGTTTTACTTAATGTCAATGTTCATATATACGTAAAATTACATTCTTTTGCTACTATTTAAACTTTTAATGATAAATTTTAGATATCAACTAAAAGTGCTTGAAAGGGCATATATATTTTGAAAATTCTTTTAGAAAATACTGACATAAAGACTTTGAACACCACTGGTTTGAAACAATTTAAGAACAGACGTGTCACAGGGGAAGAGAAGGCAGTGCTCTCAAGTAAAGAAGGAGGAATTAATTACTTCTGGAAGAAGGCTTTGGTGGAAGTTAATTCTGAGGCAAGGCTCTGATGGCTGGATGACGAATAGCATGAAATATAGGAATCCGGCCAGAACACTGGTGTTATTCCCTAACAGGATTGCTTCGCAGGCATTCACCCTGGGCAGTTGCAGTGGGACATGCTCAGATAGGTCATTGTCTGTGCATGGTGTTCTGCTGGCACTGTGAGAAATCCTTAATAATTTTAAGTCTGAACACGCATTGTATGAATAAATTTGGATGGCCTGATGGTATGTGTATGTGTCCAGGGCCACTTTGTGCTACGCCACTCACATAAATGGTGTCCCGTGGGCACAGAATTCTGGTGGTTCCACAGTAAGTGAGAATCCAGGAAGACTCACAGAACAGAAGCAGAGAGAAAAAGGAGACAAAGAAGAGAGGAAGTAAGAGATCCAAATGACAATAAGACAGTAAATATTTAATTTGCACTTTGCTTGTAAAGTTACCAAAATTTTTTTCCTCACTCATTCTCCATTTGCTGACTAGTTATTTTCTTTTTCCCTCAGCAGATACACTAAGATCAAATCCCTAGAGGAAGGAGGCCACAGGGGTTTGCACACCTGAGCATCACAGACACCGTCAATAAATAACCTCACTGGCCCGGCCCCCGCACCAAGAGAGGCTGAAATACAGAGATGAGCTGAAGATATTCAGACAACGGACAGTTCAACACAAATTACACATTTAGTCCTTCCATTCTCCCATACCAAACCCATCTGGGCTTGTAAAGTAACATGGCTTTTACTTTCCTCAACCAAACTTTATTTTCAAGTGCACACCTGTTACCCAAGCCATTCCATTACCACTTTCTCTCCCACGAAGCTTTGCACCATACAATACACCTTTACTCAGAGCTCCAAAACGCAGCATCCTCCGCATGAAAATGTGTGACTCTCACACAGGTAAGTCCTTGAAATAGACTGTGTTCTGTGAGCAAACTCAGGGTTAATTGTTGTAGGTAAGTCTAGGTCTGATAGTGGGATTTCAAAAATCCTGTCATCATGGAGACTCAGAGCCATGATGCCGAGCAAGTGTAAGAAGGTGCTCCGTTGTGAAACGGAGTGGTATCCAGCTGTTTCCCAAATGAGTTAAAAGGAAGCTTGATCTTAGCCCAATCTTTCTGATCCTCACAATTGAACAGCTTACAGAGAGCAGATGCCTTACAAAGCCACTGAAATCTTCCACAGGGGCAATGATAAGCCAGGAAGGGAGAAGATAAGATGTAGTCACTCCAACTCTCCAAACTCTACCATCCAAGCTTTTTCCCCTAGTGTTGTAGGCCTGGTATAAAGGCTGAGCCCCAAATCATCCGCTGTCACCACTGAAAATCTCAATGCACATAAGAAGAGGGCTTCTTAGTTCTCTTTATCCTCTTTAGAGTGTGGTTAATGAATCCAGTCATTGTAGCACTAGGAATAAATAAAATGGTTTCTTTTAAAGAGATACAAATTCAAGTATTGACCATATTAATAGCCAGTAAGGTTAAATAAAACACCAAACTCCAGATCTGAAGATATGACACCTCATTTGAGTAGCAAAGGCTGTGGAAGAAACTGCATAAAGACATAGTCCCAGGCTTAAAGGATTTTGTAACATAGTGGAGGAATAAAAAAATCAAAGTTTAATAATTACTAAAGATCAGATTAGAAAAAGAAAGATCCCCGGAAGGCAAGAAAATTTGCCCTGAAAGGAAATGAAAATGTAAATACTAGGTGCAAGGGAAATAAAGGAGACTCCCAACATATGGGAAAAGACATGAATGAAAGATGATTTATCTTATATAAGACACCTAAGATAAAAACCAATTAAAGAGCAAAATAAAAAATAATAGGAAACATGGAGATAGATCCTTTGCAAAAAGGAAGGAGATCAAGAGATGGAGGAAGGGAAAGAGAAGGAAGGGAAAGGGGATGAAAAAAAGAATTAAGAGGTATTATATACATGTACCAACTCCCCATCATCGATGTAACCATTGTATACCGCAAACTTGTACCAAAAATATAAATGAATAAATAAATATCCCCAAAAGTAGACAGTGCAGTGGTCAGTAAATGATATAAAGGGTGTAGGAAGAGCTGTGTGAGAAGGTTCAAGTTGGGTGGACAAATAAACACCTGAGTCAATGCTTTGAATACAGAATGGAGAACTTCATATATCATGTTGAACACTATCACATCAAAGCTTTTTGGTGGTGGTAGTAGTGGGGTTTTTTGGTTGTTTTGTGGGGGCTTTGTTTGGTTATTTGTTGTTATTGTTGTTGTGGTTTGGGGGGGTTGTTTTTGTTTCCTTTCGTTTGGTTTGGTTTGGTTTGGTTTGGTTTGGTTTGGTTTGGTTTGGGGTTTTTTGTCTGTTAAAGACAGGATTTCACTACAGAGTTCAGGCTTGCCTTGAACTCATTATGTAGCCCAGGCTGGCCTCGCCTTGTAGCGATCCTCCTGCCTCAGTCCCCTGGAGTGCCAAGATTACAGATGTGCCTCACCACACCTGGCATCATACCCAAGTTTTAAGACTAAATTTTATGTGAAAGATTCTTTTTAGATGTTTGAACAAATGAGTTTTTAAAACCTCATCTAAAAAAAGATGCCTTTATAGACAAATCATCATTTTGCATGAATCAACCATGTACCTAATGTTGCAGGGCAGCCGGGCCATCCCCCCTTGGACAGAACCTTTCATCTGCCAAGAAGGATGTCAGCTTTCAACATCAGTGACGACAGACTCCCAGCCGCTTTCTTCCTGACCGGGATCCCAGGGCTGGAGTCCTTCCACAGATGGATTGCTGTCCCATTTTGTGCCATGTACCTGGTAGCCCTTGCTGGCAACGCTGCCCTCATCCTTGTCATTGGGACGGACAGTGCTCTCCATGCACCTATGTATCTCTTCCTTTGCCTTCTCTCACTCACTGATCTGGCCCTCAGCTCTACCACTGTGCCCAAAATGCTCTCCATCTTGTGGCTCCATGCTGGTGAGATTTCCTTTGGTGGCTGCCTAGCCCAGATGTTCTGTGTCCATTCTATCTATGCTCTGGAGTCCTCGGTTCTTCTAGCTATGGCCTTTGATAGATACGTGGCTATCTGCAACCCACTGAGGTACACAACCATTCTCAATCACACTGTCATAGGCCAAATTGTCTTTGTTGGGATCTTCCGTAGTGTGGCTATTGTCTCCCCCTTCATCTTCTTGCTGAGGCGACTGCCCTACTGTGGTCATCACGTCATGGCGCACACATACTGTGAGCACATGGGCATCGCTCGACTGGCCTGTGCCAACATCACGGTCAATGTTGTCTACGGGCTGACTGTGGCTCTGCTGGCCATGGGTCTGGATTCCATCCTCATTGCCATCTCTTATGGCTTCATCCTCCGTGCTGTCTTTCACCTTCCATCTCGTGATGCCCAGCACAAGGCTCTCAGTACTTGTGGCTCCCACCTCGGTGTCATTCTGGTGTTTTATATCCCTGCCTTCTTCTCCTTTCTCACCCATCGCTTTGGTCACAACCGAGTTCCCAAGCATGTACACATCTTTCTGGCCAATCTCTATGTGCTGGTGCCTCCCGTGCTCAACCCTGTCATCTATGGGGCAAGAACCAAGGAGATTAGGAGTCGACTTCTAAGGCTACTTCACTTGGGGAAGATCTCCATATGAATTCTGAACAGGAGGTGGAGAAACATAAATGGGTATGATATCCATCTAGACGCAAGTACATAGATAGAGACTCCTGGTATGAAAGGACTGGGTTTATGTGGTTAGAAAAGAGAAGATAAAAGGCAGACCTTTCATCATCACTTAAACATAATATTTTCCTTAGTCTCCTTGAAGAACTTTGAATAGCCCAGAAAGGTGATGATTTTTTCACTCGTCTCAAAAGTGCTAAGACATTCTAAGGAGCAAGTCAGTTGCTTATCGTAAGTGGATGCTGGATTCCATGATAGGAATACTTTCCTGGCAGTCCAAGTGGAAAAGAAAAATACACCGGGCAGCAGTTAAGGGCACAAAGAATAAAGTCAGGCAGTCTGAGTTTGGGACCCTGTGGGTGTCGCTAAATGTTTCTGTGCCTCCATTTGTCCAATTGTACAATAGAGACAATAATAACATCTAACGCTTGATACTCTGATAGCAAACATGTAAGTTAATAAATGCAGTAAAGACAGTGCCTTACATGTAAAGTGTTCAACAATAAATGAGAAAGTTGGGTATTCTCTTGAAACATTATCAGGCAAGATAACTTAGCTAAGACTTAAGATACTATCTCACTTCACAGAATTATGTGATAACTATGTTATATCACTGCTCTATAATATTTAAATTAAAAAGGCTATTATTATTAGTGTTTAGTGAAACTGCAGTTTCTCCCAATCTTCTTCCAGTCCTCCATTTCTTTTCATTTTAGCCATAAAATTATGCCTTATGAAGAACTCAGAGGGGCAGCTCCGAATCCAAATTCTTATTTTTTAATACTGCTGCAGTGCTTTAGTAATCTCCATTCCAAAATACACAAATCCACTGATCATTATCCAAACTCTTCAAAAGAAAAATTGTTATTTGCATTTTAGATGAAGTGCCTGTAATCCAGAGAAACCTACAGTTTAAAATTATGCCTATGATAATGACAACATATCAGACATTATCTGTCATTTGACAATGGAAAAAATATGAGGTCTGGATCCAGATGACCATGGTCTCACATCTCAGTTTCCTCTTTCATTACCTGCATGAATTAGGACGTCCTACTTAACCATCTCCAGCATTAGAAAATGCTTCCTATAGTATTTGAAGCAAAGCATTCAGTAGGGTTTGGAGTAATTGTCAATATTTAGTTAACAAACCTTAAACAATAATCCTTAAGTGTATGTCTCAATATTTGTGTGATTAAAAATAATCTGTAATAGTTATCTGTTTCTTGATTATTAGTCTAAAACCTCATCACACATTTAATGGATGCCTTACACGTATGTCAAAAGTACTCAATAAATACTCTGAAAAATTATGACTCATGCTGGTGTGTCTAATATTCTTTGTTGAATTAATAAATGAATGCATTTCATTCTACTGTTGTGATTGAGTAATGAAAACTTATGTCTAACCTAGTGTCTGGCCAATAGTAGATATTTACCCATTTGATTCTTATTTGTTTATATTACGTTAAAACTATTCAGATGGAGGCACCTCAGATGGATTTAAGGCAGAGTTTTTGCACAGGAAAGCAAACAGCAGAAATAATATCTCAGGGTCTATTGATGAGACAAGGAAAAAAGTATACAGGGAGCTCCAACTTGAGCTGTAGAGACAAATTCACACCCAAGGAGCAGTCTCAGGCCAGGGCTAGCTGATTGGCACAGAGGAGCTCGCAAGAGAAAGATGAGAGTTGGAGCGGAAATGGAAAGAGAAAGAACAGAACGACGATGCAAAAAAGGAGACAGCAGAGGGGCTTCCTGCTTAACAAAGATGGGTAAGATTAGATTTCTAGGTTTATTGGGAGTCTCAAAGGCCAGGTGCAGAACAGAGATATGGGCAGTGCTTAGAAGTTTTCTGAATCAGTCTACGCAGAAGCAGTGACAGACTGATCTCATGTGTAAGTAAAGTGTGAACTGAGGTTGGTGGTTAACAAAATAAAATAAAATTCCCTGACTGACCAGTATTCACATCAGCCTTCCCTTGGGAGGCATATATGTTGTTTATGTATGTACTCAGAAGAAATTCAACCTCTGAGAAAGGTGATTATTATAGCAAAGGATGGAAACCAGCTGGGCGTGGGGGCACATGCCTGTAATCCTAGCACTTAGGAGGCTGAGGCAGGAGGATTGTTGTGAGTTCGAGACCAGCCAGGGCTACAAAGCGAGCTCACGGATGGCCTGAACTGCACAGCGAGACCCTGTCTCAAAAAGACCAGAAAAAAAAAGGATGGAAACCAAGGGGCAGGGAGAGGGAAAGGCAATGCGGCTCACCAGGGCAAAAATGATCTGAGTATACAGTCTGCATGTATGAAACTGCCAACATGGGTGTCACTAATCTGTATAACTCTGCACTAATAAAAGAAAGAATTCAGCTTTGCAGGGTGGACAAAAGTCACCAGTGCTACAGCATGTGCAAATCCCTCAACCTGGCCCTACTAGATGAGTAAGAAACCCTTCTCCTGGACTACTTCGAGAAGTGTGCTCATACTGTTCTACCTCTAATCAGTGAAATACAGTAAGCCTTACCTTGGAACCTTGCTTTCTTGGGTACGCTTGTTTCTTCTTGTTTAAGTCTGGCTCTTTGAATTTGTGCTATGGGAAACCTCTGAAATCAATCTTAACCGATTCAGCCCTGATGGAGGCATCAAAGTTTTCCTACCAACTACTCTCAGTGACGTAGCCCATGCTGTACCCCACCACCCCCAAGTCTGTCTGTCTCTCTTACAAAACACACATAAGGCACATACACAGCTCACACACCATCACCCCGCAGTACACACTCATTTTCTTATGTATGTACAATTTGAAATGAAAAACAAATTCTTTTCTCTGATCCCAGAGGAAATTCCCACTATTATCTCTCTTCCTTCCACCCCACAGTGACATTATTTTGTTTTGTTTTCACACAGTAACAGTGATTCTCAGCAGCAGGGAGAAATTCAGTTCGCTCTATTACAAACACATAGATAACGTCTTCACTGTGATCTGGATTACTCTCTGAGGTTCTCCTCTCTGTATGAAACCTGAAACTTCTGAAGAGCTGGAAGTAATTTGCTCTTTCTTCTCTACCTGCTCCAGGCAGGATACACTTTCTGATCACTAATTCAGAGAAACTCATGCTAGCTGAGAAGCAGCATAAAGTTAACAGCACAGACTCCGGAATCCGAGAGTTTGGATGCCTGTGTCTCTGTCAATCACAAAGTGTGCAATGCTGGAAAATTATAGACCTTCTCTCTGCTTGCTTCTTCACCTTTACAGCCTTATGTCATGTCTCTTACTGTTAAAAGGGGCTAATGTAGCTGCTATGCTGAGTATATACAGAAAGATGAAGGGAAAGATAGCGGCACTATCTGGAGTGCCGTCGCAGTGGTACTGGTGGAAGGTGTTAATATCAGTATGATGTCGTGTGTGTCAAACCCAAATAATATAGAATCCAGATGTAAGAAGGGAAAGAACTCTGCACACACACCCACGATAAGGTCTATTACAAATTCCCCAAAGGGCTCATATGCACACATGCTTGTCTGCAAAGCAAGAACTTTTCAAAATGCAGCTTAGTACATGACTCACAAGGCAAAACCTAGATGCCCAAGGACACTGGCCTGACAGACTCTAATGAATTTATGTCAGCTTTTGAGATCAGCCCCTAGAGCAAATGTTTCCTTTGGCTGGAAACAACTTAGTGAGCCCTCCTTCTTTTACCTTTAAAAGCATTTGTCTTCCTCTGTATCCCTGAATATACCCATGGTTGTTCACTACAACATATGCATTCCTGTACAATGCTCTGATATTCTAATTGAACTTATCTTCAGAGAATCAGTTTATTATTTAATTTGAAAATAGTGGTTTTGGCAGAGTAATAGAAATGGTAAAAATCAGTTAAATGCTGAGTATATTTTGAAGCATCCATGGGGTTTTATAATATACTGACTCTTAGCAGGGAGAAAAAGAAGTCAAAGGTACTTGCAAGGATTTTGATCAGACTAATTAAAGAGGTGAACATATCATTCTCTATGTTTATTTTCCACTGAGGGGGAGATAAAACCAAAAAATGGAAAAGAGGATAAATTTATGAGAGAAAGTAATGAGTTCGCTATCTCTAATGTGTCCTAGAGAAATCTCAGAGGTTTGCTGTACACATCTGGGATTCTGATGGTACATGGTACTTAAAGCCAAGCAACTCGGTGAAAACCCTAAAGAAGCGAAAATAAGTAAACAAGGACTCCAAAGTTAAGATGTTAGGGAAAGGGACTGGGGGTTTAGTTCAGCAGCACAGCGCCTGCCTGGCAAGCACAAGGTCGTGAGTTCAATTCCCGGTAATGGAAAAAAAAAAAAGAACAAAAACAAAAGATGTTAGGGAAATGAGAAATAACCAACAGAAGAAACAAGAAAACCTCTCTGCAAGAAGTATTATGATGGAACTATAAGTCCAAAAATACAAGAGAATGTGTCGCAAGGTAAATATGTGATCTACTGCCATACACAAAAGTCACTCAAATATGACTGTGGCTAGTTGGATGATCGCTGAGGAATGATGACAGGATTCAGCAACAGAGCTCTTAAACTAGCTGACAAAAAAGGAGGCCAACTTTGAAGTAATATGCAAAGGCTTATTTATAGTAAATCTAGAAAGAGAACAAGGAAAGTGATGTCAATATGAACAACTCCTTTGAGGACCTACTTTTCCAAGAGAGATGAAAAAAAAAGAATATAATGGTAGATAGAGGGATGAGTTTCTTTCCTGTACGTTAGTGTGGTTTTTTTGTGATATATCAGAGAATAAACCACTAAAAAAGGAAATGTGGAGCCAGAAAGAGAGGGAGGGGAAAGTTAGGAATCAAGTATTTTAGTGGAAGCACTAAATTGAGGACGAACATGATTTAGCCATAGCAAGAGAAAAAAAGGTGGAACATATTACACAGAAGTACATAAGTGGGTAAATATGTATGAATAGACAGAAACTAGTAGATGTTCTATCTCAATAATTTTTTCTCAATTCTTTCTTACCGACATCAGAAATAAAGTCTTCAGGCAAATATAAGAATAGGAAAGGAGGTGTTATGAGTTAGATCTCAAATGTTCCCCCAAATTCTCATGTGTTCATAGGTAGGGCTTGGTTGGAAGAGACAGGCCACTGGGGTATGACCTAGAAGGGTGTGTTCTTGACCCTGGATTTCCCTTCTTTCATTGCTTCCCGGCTGCTGGGGGTGAGTGGTTTTCTTCTACCATATCTTCCCACCATGCCGTTTCTCCTTTGATAGCAGGCAGTCATGGACTGTGCCCACTGATACCATGTGCCAAAATAAACTTCCCCTATTTTCAGTTATGAATGTCAGGTATTTTGTCCTAGCAATGAGAAAGTGACTAATACAGGAGGTGTTATCATTCTGCTAAGCCAGAGAAAAAAATAATATGAGATTACTCAGGGAATGCAGTGTATATTAGAAAGTGAAAACAGATATATAGGATTTGTCAATGAAGAAACAACTGCTGACTTTAGCAAGCGTGATTCCATGGAAAAGGAAGGCAAATCCAGAAGCAGAAGGAGCTAGTTAGTTAGTGTAGAGAAACACTTCTAAAATTTCAATGGGAAGAAAAGAGTTCCTACGCAGAAGGAAGAAGGATGAGGAAGGTCTTATTTACTTCAAGATTACAAGGGATGGAAGGTACTGTATGCTCTAATCTTACCCAGCCTGCCTCCCAAACATACTGAACCTGGTCCCTCCCAGGCTACCACAGTCCTCTGGGGCTGCAGTGCTCCTCCTTCCAGGAAAAAAGTAAGCAGAGCACAGCTTCATTATTGACATATCTACTGCAACTGCAACTGATGTATCTACTACTAAGTGCAAATGATTTAATCTCTGTGCCTCTACCTTTAATATTATTAATTTATGCCTATGGCTATCACAGTTTCTACAGTATAGTAACTTCCAGTGGGCCTATTTTATATGCTCCATGCTATCTAAGTTCTTCTTTATGATACTATTGTAGGTCCCAGTGACCTTTTCTTATAGTGTGTAATAATACAGCTTGATGCATGCGCATGTGGGTATTGTGGGATTCAGCCCACCCATTCTTCCCAACATCCTTCTCCCTTTCCTAGATCCTACTCCAGTGGTGATACTGCTGAACGGACTGGTTTTAGCATAGATCAACTCTCTTCTACAATTCCGGCTTTTTCAGCAGCTCCTCACCACTGCTAGTCCTGCTAGACAGATAATCAGGAATATAGGGACCACACAGTTTCTAATGTCTTGCGGGATCTGGGTACATCCTGGACCCTGTGCTGACATCCTGTGGATATAACTCAGGGTGGTTCTTCTCAGCAGTGTCCAAGTGCCAACCAAAGCATGCTTGTTAATTGTCTGTGACTTGAGTGAAAACTGACTAGCAGGTTAGGAAATCTCTGTGGACTCTGATGCAGAAGATTCACACATTTCAGTATAGCCCCGGCAATGCAGCAACTTTGTCACTGTCTCAAAATTTTAAAAAATAGTCATTTAAAGGGCAAGGGATGAAGAAGGAGGTCAGAGAGAAAGCCCTGTGTTCCATCACCACTAAGACCAAACAAAATAAAACCCACTGATAATGTCTTCTACCTTGCTCTAGGGACATGGAAATCTACTTCTAGAGTCCCAGAATACTTCACATTCATCCTCTTCACTCCACCCCACGGACTGTCACTCCTCCCTGGGACCAAACATGGGCAACTGATCTCAGAAATTCTGACCAACATCTTAATGCTAGAGGAAAATAAAGAGTGAGCTGTACCAGGCTCATTTCTGTGAAGTGAGGCCATAGAGATATTTGATCTACAGTCCCTAAGCTGCACAACCTCGGGTCTCTAAGTTCATGGAGCACCACGGAGTTTCAGTGTCTGCCTCAGTGGTATTCATCCTCCCTAGGCCCAAGGAAGCATGAGATTCAGCTGTTCATCACCCAAATGTCACTAACTCCCAAGGCTGTCTCTGATGGTATAATTGTTTCCCCTTATGGAACTTCTCCAATGTGCTCCTCCGGCCTGATTGTTTCATCAGCCTTTATCCCACTACATGGCTGCATTAAGCCACACTTGTACTCTGAAGCATGCTCACCTGCCTAGAAGACCGGAAGTTCACAGTAGAAGTGGTCAGGTGGACAGAGAAATCAATTTTTTTATTGATGACTTTCACCAAGTTGTAAGAAACATGCAACTCTGAGTAGAATTGAGCCAGGAGAAAAATTCTGAAACGTATTTAGAAATGCTGAGCAAAAGATTTGCAAAGAAAAGGCCAGTGGACACAATACAAGTATTAGACTAAGAGATTTGAGAACTCTGGGTATAGAAGTCAGAGCTGGGGCTTCTGCTGTGAAAAACCACCAGATCCTCCGAGAGCGGAATAAAGAGTTGGGAATATATAAAAAGTAAAACAAGGGAAGCATCTTCAGAAAGCAGGAGTCAGTAGGTGAGATTCCATATAAAAATTTTGGAAGATGAGGCATGAGAAAGTTTTGAGAAAGCCTCTCCACTCTTCTGAGGTAATTAACTGCAGAGGATGGTGAAACATTGCCTCTAATGGAAGGAAGGAAGGAAGGAGGGAGGGAAGGAAGGGAGGAAGGAAGGAAGCAAGGAAGGAAGGAAGGAAGGAAAAAAACCCTCATTTTTTTTCCATCTCATTTTTTAAAATTTAAGAAGACTCTGAGGTTCTAGGAATGAGATGAAGCAAGCTCCCAAAATCATGTAACATCAGTCCCTTTCCAGGTAATATTCTATTTGCCAGCCAACTGAATTTACATCACACACGAGATCCAAGCAATCTTTTTTAATGTGGAACAGGCTGGGGCAGTGGGGGAGGGGCTGCCCAAACATACTCATGACTTGAGTAAGAGGATTCCCTAAAATAAGTGACTTCTTTCCCCCTCCCCTCCCTGGTGGTGCACTGTAAGCATCTGTTGAGGGGACCTAGGCCTGTGGCTCCCCCAGCAGCCTCTCAATGGCAGCATGGATGTCTCCATTTGTGGCTATCAGGGCCTGCAGGTTGGCACTGCGATTGGCAAAACCCAGGGCCTTCAGCTGCTCAAGTTCTTGCTGGTAGCGACTTTCTGTGAGGAAGGATGAGAATAATGGTGATTGGGTAGACTGGGAACAAGCGCTGGCCAGTTCATGGAGAAACTGAAGAATAGCCAGGGTGGAGTGCACAGGGTCTTCTCTATGCCCTTGTCTTCCAGCCCTAGATTCTGGAACTCTTCTGGCTCCACGTGGTCTAGCTGAGTCCTGTAAGAATGGTCTCAGACCAGGTACCTCCCTGGACAGTATCTGTAGACCCTGTTCTATCTGTATCAATGCCTGAAGTGCTCGTGGATTTGTCAGGATGGAAAGTAGTGGTATATGATGCCGCAGGGGGCTGCTACTCAGCTGGTGTAGCAGAGTTGGATTCTGCTGTAGGACATGCAAGGCTTGGCACAAAAGAGAAGGTAAAGGTCTTAGCTGATTTGTCAGAGAGGCTTTCTCTACAGGTTGCTGACTATCCTGGGAGGGAAGATCTTGGCCTGAGTGTAAGACTGGCACACCACTCTTACATCCCAAACTGGCCTGATTTGAGGTCATGCCCCTGCCCTGTGTAAATGCTCCCACACTGACCTCTTGTACCACTGGTCTGGCAGGTGCAGAAGTGGTGGTCGTATCAGGATAGCTGGGCACATTGGCTTCCCCTCTGCAAGAATCTGAACCTGAGATGTAGTCTTTGGAGGCAATCAATAAGGCCAGAGTAGAAAGCATGAGCTGTTGGATATCCGAGGAGACTGGACGCATAGCATTGTCCCCACACGGCACTGCCTTCAAGGCCTCCAGCCTCTGCTTGCTTGCTTCCAAGAGCTCCTGGTGCCGGGCTGGCTTCTGCAAGGTTTCCAGAGTCCTGAGAGCCAAGTCATGTTTCTGTGCTGGCCTTGAGGGCTCAGGAACGTGGCTAGCAATGGCTGGTTTCTCACTTGCTAGTCCTTGAATTAGAGGGTCTTCCAAGAACTGCACCACAGACTCTGGGGCAGTCATCAGGAGTTGTGCCAGTTGGCCAAAGAGGTCAGCGAGCTCAGGTGAGGTCCGGGCCAGCCGGCCCAGCCTAGCTAGCATCCCAGCAGCCTCAGAGGCTGATGGCTCAGAACGATGGGTGCAGTGGTCTGAGGCATTCGGCAGAGTAGCAGAACTGGCTAATGCTTTCAAACGAGTCCTTACCACCAAGTGCACTGTGGCACCATCATGGATGCCACGCTGGCTTAGTATGTCTTGATCCCGGAGGATCTTTCCAGTGAAGATGAGCACCAGTCTGTCAGTGTCACAGTGAAGGCGTTTGGAGATCTGTTTCTTAAAGTGGCGGACACTGCTATTTTCAGCTAGCAAAAATTCCTGGCAATCCTGTGGCGTCTTGACAGACACTCTGATGACGCGCGATGGTGGCTCCCGACCAGATACCAGCTGGCTATCCCCTGCTTCTTCCCTAGCCCGTGCCATTTTAAGAACAGAATGCAGAGCCACCCGAGGACACTGTTGGGCACAGACGTCTAGGATCCTAGATGAGGCACTGAGCACCTCTGGGTGCAGGGACCAATAGGTGTCCAACGATGCCCTTTCACCCGCGTCCTGCAGACGCCACCTCCCAGTGGAGCCCTGCAGTCACCTGGCTCCCATAGAGGGGGCAGCTGCTCTTCTCCTAGGCCAGCCTCAGGCGACATCAGTGATGAGGTCACAGTTGAAGGCGGACCTGAATGGAGGGAGGGTAGAGTTCACAACTACCTACCTGAGCTTGGGCTGTCTCTATGATTTGATATGACATCAATAGAAAAAAATCTTAGCGTCTCTACAGTTGAAAATCCTATCTAGAGTTAGAAATCCTAGTAGAGTTTGATAAATGAATATGCCTGAGTAAGAAAGGCAGTAGTCTAAGCCTTAGTTTAGGATTTAGTACTGATTCTGGTCATTAATCTTTCACTAAACTCCTGTACACTAACCACGGCCCAGCCAAGGGCTCAAGTCCCTGTGTCTATATGCACAGAATGAGGATGTGTGTAAATAGTCCATATAGTCTCACAGAAGTCTATAGACATCTGGTACTCTGAGACCCTTCAGCTTGAGTAGCCTACCTATAATACATGGTTCCAAAGACATCAGACCTGTAAGGTAGGTAGTTCTCAGAGAAATAAACCATGATCTCAGACTGAAAGGATCAAAGCTGAGAAAGAGAAATTATAGGAAAGTAACAACTTGAATCTAAATCAATATGATTTAACAACTATTCAAACGCAGGTAGTAACATATTTAAAGAGGAGTCTTGTAACTTGAGAGGAGAAATATTTCAACTGTAAAAGAAGGTAAGGCACAGTTCAGACCCAACCAGGCAGGAAGAGCGCTAGGTTAAAATCTAATCCCTGCAACAATTATTGGTTACTGTGGAAGGTGGATGAATCAGACCACTTTCAGTTTGTATCATTAGCCTTTGCCATTTTATATTTGATATTTTCCTCATTCTAAAATTTTCAAAGCTGGGCATGGTGGTGCATGCCTGTAATCCCAGAACTTGGAGGCTGAGGCAGGAGGATCATTGTGAGTTTGAGACCAGAACTGCTTAGCAAGACCCTGTCTCAAAAAAGACAACAAAATAAAATAAAATAAAATAAAATAAAATAAAATAAAATAAAGGACTACAAAATTAGAATTTGGCTACCTACAATGCTGCCTCCAGAAGAAACTGCTAGATGTAACATCTAGACCTTCTGCAACCACATTATTTACCATGTAGCAAGATATGTCCTTAAAGTCTGATTTGTTTAAACCAGTATCTCCAGTGTCCAATACATCCCAAGATGTGATAGGTTGCAATTTCTTTTTTTAATATAATTAAGTTTACTGGTACATTTTAGATATACATAAAGATCTTATTCATCATAGGGAAACTGTACCTGTGCAGGATATATTGTGATTCCTCATTTTCCCATTTAAAAAGCTTTGCTTCCATTTTATCCTTTTTAAAATCATTTTTCCCCTTTTCCTTTCCTTCCTTTCCTCTTCCACTACCCTAGTTTTTTCATTTTAAACACTTTCTTCCCATTTCACAGTTGCCATTTCTGAGTTTGAAAGAACTTCCTACTGCGGGGCCTTTCATTGCATCTCATGGCCAGTAGACAGCTAGACTGCTTGGATCCTCCTGATAATACCCCGATCTCAGGACAACTTTCCCATGCAAGTGTACAAGCTAAATAATACCTTGGTGAGTCTCCCTTACAGAATCAAATATTTACTGTTTCTGCTTTTCCTTAGGAAACACATTAACATATAGTAGGGATTAACGAACATTCCAGATAGCAATTATTGAGAACTACCTTTGCATATCTCATGTTGTCAGAGACTTTTCCTCTTATGTATGTGGAGATGAACTACCCCTTGTTCTCTCCTTGTAGAGATTTTATTGCCCATATCTGAACGGGGGAGGAGTAGGTTTTCCAAGGGAAATCAAGAATACTGTATTATTTTAACCATGTTTAGTTCGCAGCCCCTGTTATAGTTCAAGAGAGATGACAAATCCAGTGATGGGTGCATGCCAAAGCTGGAAATGTAAGCCTGCAGTTCCTCAGCACATAAGAATGTCACTGAAAGCTGTGAAAGCAGGTCATCAAGGCCAGTGGTGGCGAACCTTTTAGAGCTTTCGATGATAATAAACAGTTGGCTGCATGCCACAGGTTCACCACCACTGTTAAACAAACTGTTCAGACAGAAAAAGTATGACTCCTAGACCTGACCCATATCTCTAAGATTTATTTTTGTCGGGTAAATCCACAGAATTAGAATTACTTTGTGGTCAAAGAATAATCAAACTCTTAAGCTTGTTTAGCAATTTAGCGAGTGACTTTCAGAGTGGCTGCATCAGCATAGCTCCCCATTAAAATCAGACACAGTGCCACCAAGACTAATTTTTCACAAGAAGAATCTAAGAACACTTAGGTTAGAAGGTCAAGAGGTTAAAAAAGTATGACTTCTTAGCATACAACTGCTCTTTCACCTTGCATTCCATCTAGAAACTCGATCCCTAGCAGACTTGCAGCCTAGCGCTTCTGTGTTAATCAGCTTTCTGTTATTGTATCAAAGTACCTGCAGTAAACTGATAGGGATAAAAAGTTACTTTTGGCTCCTGATTCCAGAAGTTCAGTCCACGGTCACCTGGCTCCACTGTCTGGGCTGTGGCAACGAAGATCATCATGGTGGGAAGCCCATGGTGGAGCAAAACTGCTCACTGCACTGTAGCCAGGAAGCAAGCAGGGAGGTCCAATGCATCTTTTAAGGATCTAACTTGCTTCATCTGGTTCTCACCCCTGAAACTTCCCTCTGGCTCCAAATAGCACCACCATCTGGGTCTAAGCCTTTAATGTATGAGTGTCAGGGGGACACTTGAGATCCAAACTATCATTTTCTTGGGTACTTTAGGTTTAAACATGTTCCCATGTCAGGTGAGCAGGCTGCAGAGATTAAAAAAATGGAGGGATAAGCATTGAGGGAGAAAGAAATTGATTATTGTGTGATTAAGACAACTGTCTCAAGATATTGTGTCCTTTCTTCCTCCCCTTTCTTCTGGTCAGCCAGAGACAGAAGCTAAGTACCACAGTCTGAGAGGATGAAGCCTCACATATGACTAACAAAAAGCAAGGTGGAGCGATGGGGAAAGGAGGATGTACACTGCCCTAGTAGCTGCAAACTCAAGAGGAAGAAGGGAGGGAAATTTAAACCTTATGCACCTAGCAAATGACAGTTACGGTAAGCATAATATGTTACTTATTGATTTTAACTCTTGGGGGAGAAAACAAATAAATTTTGTAGACATATATAATATTTATATATAAACATGCAATGGATTAATTGCATATATCTATATAATACATAGCTAAACTAAAACAAATTTTTAACCACTGAGTAGAGCATGTTAGCCAAATCTCTCCCCCAAGTTTCAGTGGCTTTTATTGTCCCAGACACAAGCTCTGGTCCTGTGGCATCTTCTGTTTGGTTTGTGTCTACCCAGTCTCTCAAACCACTTTCTCACTGAGTCACTGCTTTCGTTATTCATAATTCGGTATTTAATCATGCAGCCGTCTATGAAGTGCTTTCCACCTGCCAGATCTTACCTCAGCCCCTAGCTAGAAGGCAGGGATCCCGCTGCCACAGGAACCTCCTTCTCCCTAATGCACTGCCAGGGAGCCAGGCATGAGGCTGAGTTCAGCCTCTCATAGAGCTGGAGCAAGGACTTCAAGCACCTAACCAACTGTGGAGGGCGCTCAAGAGTTGGCGGAGATGTAAATTAGTACAGCCATGATGGAGAACACATTGGAGGCTTCTCAGAAAACTAAAAACAGATCTACCATATGACCCAGCGATTCCACTTCTGGGTATTCATCCAAAGGAAAATGAAATCAGCATACAAAAGAAAAGCCTGCACACCCATATTTATTGTGGCATTAGTCACAATACTAAGACATGGAATCCTAGACGAATGAATAAAGAAAATATGATATACATATATAATATATAAATATATATCTATATAACATAAATTATGATGTATAATTCTTTGACTGAATAATATATATTTTATATAAATATATATTGTATTATATTACTATATATTATATTTTTACATGGTATATATTATATAATAATATATATTATTCAACCATAAAGAAGAATAAACTCTGTTATTTGCAGCAAAATAGATGGAAGTAGAGAACATTATGTTAAGGAAAATAACCCACAACTGCATGTTCTGTCTCAAATGTAGAAGGTTTAAAAAGTCAACCTAAGAGCAGTGAATACTAGAGATTGGAACAGGTGTTTGTTGGAAAGGCTGGTTAGATTTTTTTCAATGTAATGCAGGCTGTATGTATGCATGTATGAAAATATACAAATATGTATAAATGATTATAAAAATATTTTTGAAAGAGGACATATCAACAAAATAATCCATTACACTAATATTCTCTTTCTTTCCCAAGACACTTAAGCCCTTCCACTGTTTGCCACGGTGATCTGTGTTTAGCATCATATGATCGTTCAGGCTCCCTTTGGCCTACATGGAAATCAGGTAAAAGCAGTGAAATTTCTTTCCATGGAGTTTTTCTCAGATCTACCTGGCCTTCTAAAGATGGAAATTGTGGGTTGTACTGTCCATTTCCCCAGGTACAAGCAGTATGGAGGACCTGCTCTATGAGTTGCAGGATATGGAAAAGTTAGTGGTTCTTCTTCTTTTCCCCTATTACCACAAAACAGTTCTTTTGATTTGGACAAACATCCTTCCTCTGAAGAGGAATAGAATGGGAAAATGAGGGAACTGGAAAGCCTTGTGTACCTCTTAAACCAAAATGACTGGAATTAAATTATTCCCAAAAGTTGGTCTCATCTCCTTTAAGCCACACGCCAGTAGCTCACAGATAAACAGGCTACTGTGAGTGTCTCTGGCTCCCGGTGGAGGTTGTTTCTCAGATCTTATCCATACACTGAGACTCAGACACACACTACAGCCACTGTTACCAGAGGAGTGTATTCCATCTGGGGCCATGTCTTCAGCACAGAAAGAAGCTTTATCTTCACACTCACACTCTATAAAAACTCTGAACATTTGTATTGTATATATATGTATATACATGTGCATAGGTTATGCATGTGAAAGTATATTTAAGTAGATGTATCTCATATGTTTGCGCATTTCCCACCAGGATATGTTCACAGGTCTATATGTAGAACATATCCTGGTAAGAAAATATACATATTATATACATACATACATATATATATAATGGAGATATACAATGGAGATATATATACATATATATCTTCATAAGTACGTGTATGAGTACTGGGGAACATGTTACATTTGATGGGCTTGTGAATTATAACACTTTTACCCTAGAAACAGAGGAATAACAGAAAACATATCTGAAGGCTAACACAAACGCAATCTGAGATACTAGGGGCACCTGCTGTGGTTTCTGTACTTCCTACCTCAGTGCATTCCTACATAATAGCTTTTCTGCAGGAACACTTATCCCTTTCCTTTAAAGTTTTACCAACTAGCTTTTTGTTTTGTTTTGTTTTGGTTTGGTTTGGTTTGGCTTTTTTTGAGACAGGGTCTCACTCCGTAGTTCGGCTGCCCTTGAACTCATTATGTAGCCCAGGCTGGCCTCAAACTCTTGGCAGTCCTCCTGCCTCAACCTCCCAAGTGCTGGAATTCCAGGTGTGCACCACCGCATTGGGCTGTTTTACCTAATTAATTTCTACCACTTTTTCAGTGTTAGCCCTGAGTACACACAGTTTTTCCTATCAGACTAGAGTAACAACAAACCCATTTATGCTATTTTGTAGCTTCTCATTTTTTCTTTGTACCATTTATTATGTTTGTAAATATGCATAGTGATATTCACCTTGAACAGTTCCTGTTACCACGCCATGAACTCATGAAAGTAGTAGTGTGTCTATTTTAATGACAATGAATTTCTAATAGCTCACAGATGCTGAGCAGAGGGTAAGTATTTAATTTTTGAGCTAGGCATTGCAAAGAAATCAACTCTGAATCTGGCTACAAGGGATATTAAAAACTAGGTGAAATTCTGGAATCAAGGTTTGTTCTGACTCTCAACTCTTCTATCTCTGTCTATTCAAAGATTGGCATTAAATCCTGAAGATGACAGCCATCTGTAGACAAACTTCAGGGGCAATAAATGTAAGAAACCATGATGATTTTTTAGACAGGCTGGTGGAAAGGATTCTGATAGAACAGCCTACAATGGTGGCAGCTACTTGGGACATAAAACTTACAGAAAGTCACCAGCAAAGCTGTGGGCTTCAGTCTTCAAAGGGTTGCAATGACTTTCCCACCTCTGCCCCATGCTGCTGACCGACTGCTAGCTTCAAACTTTTAGTCTCCCCTCTAGACCCTCCCGCTGCTCAGAAACAGCCCTGATCACCCATCCTCCTCTCACATCCTCCCCTTCTCTCATAACCCACAAGAACCAGACTCAGGCAGCCGCTGACACTGGACATTGGATGTAATTTCATCTCAAGGTTGGCATACAGAGAGCTCAGACTGGGGCCCCATGGTAGTACAACGGGGGGAGTGATTGAGTCATATACAGCAAACCCCCCCACACACAATTTTGGCTCTTCTTGCTCATTGACTCTAGAGCAACATTGTCTCCATTGTAAAGGGCATCATAGTAAATCTGGTTTATAGTGCCACTGTATTCAACAATAGGAGAGCTAGGATAATAGGATATAGGGAAAAGGCACAGAGGAAAAGGTAAGGTCTGTAAATGAGGGCTATTATGACTGCCTCAGCTTCTCCACAGCAGCATCTACATCACCCCCTGTGGCAATTAGGGCTTGAAGATTGGCTTCAGGATTCAGAAAGCCCATGGCCCTCAGTTGCTCCAGTTGGACCCGGAAGTGAGCCTCGGGGTGGAGCTGCTGGGGATTGATGCCAGCCATGGCCTGCAGCATCGGGAGGAATGGAGTAGAATGGAAACTTTGCTCTGAAGAGCCCTGTACAGGGGAAACCTGAAGAGCTGGAGTTGGCTGGGGCTGCTCAGACATAAAGGTACCTTCTCTAGACTGTGTACCTCCCTCTGCACCACTCATGCCTGCTAGGCAAGGCATGAGCCAAAGTAGGAGGTGAGGCGCTTCAGTAGCCAGGATCTGCAGGCCCTGTTCAATCTGCAGCAGGGCTTGCATGGCACGGGGGTTTCCCGTGGCTTCCTGGAGGTTCACCAGTAGCGGGAGCTGTTGGTGCATCTCATCCTGCACCTGTGGGGCCTGATTCATACCAGCTGGTCTCAGAGATCTTGGATGATCTGGCGGTGGTAGCCAAGGAGGATGAGGGGCGCCAGGAGTAGCAGTCATAGGGGAAGACAGGGAAGAAAAGAATGGAGCCCCATTGGCAGAACTGCCTAGCCCTGACACAAGATCAGGCATGCTAGAGCTATGGCCAGTAGAGCTCTTCCCTGTAACATTCTGGCCTCCATCTTGCCCAGCACTGCTCCCTGAGGAATACCTCAGGAAAGCTGGGCAAGAGGAATTTTCCTTGACTGCTACTGACTCCTTAGGGGGAGGCTGGCCTGACCTAGGCTCCTGGGATGAGGATGAAGTTGGGGGAACTCTGTTTCCTGATGATGGCGGTTCCTGGTTTGGGCTGTGCAGAGATGCAGTCCTCTGAAGATAGGTCCCTAGAGCCTGGGGTGTCTCATGTAATCGCTGGAGATACTGATAGAGTCCCACGTTACCCAGGAAGTTTGGAACTCTATTTCTAATTTCAGATGTATCCCGGCTTCCTGGCCTTCTTCCTTGCCTGCCACCTGAGCCTGCATATGTGGAAGTCCAGGGGTTGGGGAGAGGGTCACAATTCTCTGTCCTTGAGGGTTGGCTGCTGCTGCAGCTGCCATTAGTAGTAGTAGTAGTGGCAAAAGGATTGCCGCCAAACTGCTCTTGTACTGCATTAAGCATTGGGTCCATAATATCTGTGTACATGGTGCGAAGCACATTGTAGCCACCAGGGATGCTCTCCAGGTTACTGAGAGCCCTGTCCTGGCTCCGCATCATCTCTTGCATCATGGCAGGGTTACGGAGGAACTCCAGGGTCTGTCGCATGATTTCAGGGTTGTTTAGAATATGTCCAATCTCAGGGTTGTGCTGGATCAGCTGCTGCATGTGAGGATTGTCGAGAACCAGCTGGCGCACCAGGCCTGTGTTGGACAGCAGACCCTGGATGAAGGGGTCATCGACAAGCTGAGCCAAAAACTCAGGCAGTGATACGGGCTGCCATATCAGTGAATTTGGCTGGTCAGGGAAGCTACCAGGCGCCAGGCCCAACCCACTGAGGACACCTAAACTGAAGGTGGGTGGCCCATCTGCCGTGTAAATGGAGCCTGGCTGGGGGAGTGACCCAGGACTTGGACCTGGGGGAGGGACTGAAGCAGCCGGGCACTCGGTGCCTACGGAGCGGCGCTGCATCTTGATGACCAGGTGAACAGTGAGGCCATCTCGAACTCCACACTGTGCCAGCGAGTCGGGGTCCTTGAGGATTTTGCCAGCAAAGATTAGGACTAGCTGATCAGGGTGGGCCTTGAAGCGCTGAGATATCTCTTCCTTCAGCTGCTGAATGGTGCATGTGTCTGTAACTGAGAAATCTTCCTTGTCCTTGGGCGTCTTCACCGTCACCTTGATGAGGTGAGGATCTTGGACTGGCGCTGGGAAGCCCTGGGGCAGAGCCTCTCCACTTTTGGCCATGGTGGTCAACAGAAGGCTCAGGTCTGTGGGGACACAGCTGGGGGTGGGGGTAGGAGATCAAGGTTAGCCTTAGGGCAGTGGCGAAAGTGAGAAAGATGAGCATGAAGAGGACTCAGGGTAAGGGAAGCTGTAGGGCCTACGCAGGAGGAATGGAACAGGATGCTTTGGGAGGACTATGGGTTTATGAGATTAAGAGATGTTGGGGTCAGGGAAGGAAAACCCGAGGCCCTGGGAAAGACATTATCAGTTGATGACTGAGGGCAAAGGTAGGAAGAAAGGCCCGCTCTGGAGAACACATACCAATCAGCTGTGGCCCCTCCTTCCTCTTATGCAGGGCTCCAAACCACCCTCATCTTGCTGCGCTGGCACCCGAGGCTTTCTGGACTGGAACTCACTCTGCCTGGTCACCTTTGTGACCTCAGGACTGACATCACAGCTTCACACAAGGGATTCTGGAGACTCCTCCAAGGTGGTCTAGATTCCTGGGAACTCCTTACCATCCTGCCCTACCTCTTTTACTTCCTTTACCTCAATTTCTTAGTTATGAGGGTCCTGAGCTGACCACATTCTCTCAGGCCAATAGTTCTGCTTCCATAGAACCTCATCTGTGGTACTTGGAGACCCCAGAGAGAGACTCCATTGTAAAACGTTCCTCCGTCCTTAGTGTTGTCATTAAGACCTGAATTCAGCTTCTCTCTGTTTTCTTGCAGACATCCTATGTTTTTTTCTGTCTGATTTAACTAACCATGAATTCATTTTCAAAGAATTGATTTTCTCATAGATAGAATTTAGCATATGAGAGAGGAGTCAAGGATGACTTGAAGTATTTTGCTTTTTTAAAAATATTATCTCCCAGAAAAACTCAAGTCAATGAACTGCAAATTTACTGAAATGAAATAAAATATACCAGAGAATAAGCAAATGGTTAAGCAGAAAATTACTATGTTGTTAAACAGTTTTGTTTACATTTGAGAGTCTATTTTACATCCAGATAGAGACATAGGAGGGTAACTGAATATTATGTCCAGAACTAATGAGCATTGGGAAAGCACTTAAAAATCAGTGACTGGTTATGATTAGGTAATTAGTGAATATAGAGAAATGATAGAGATTTTAAAAAATGATGCTAAAGCAATTAGAAGTATGGACTATCACAAGAATTCAGAAAAAATAAGAAGAAAAAGGCAGAAAAAGAGAAAGAAAAGGAATTTCAAAAAGGATGACAGAAAATGATGGTGGTAAATCAATAGGATGACGACAAAAAAAATGATTGCTGGAGTTGATAAAAAAGAGAGAAGTGAAGACCGTGATGAGACCGGCTTTGAAAGAGTGATGGGAGCGAAGGCAGTGATGTAAACACACTGGTTGCAGTGTGTTTACAGGTGAGTTGGAAAGCAAGTTGGTCTGATGGGAGCAGTGTGAGTGACAGAAAGGGAACAGTGGCTCTGAAGGAATGTGGGGTTTCAAACCCTTTTAGTGCTTTTTGGTTTTTTTCTTAAGATAAGAAAAATACATAATGTTGTTCTGTTCTTTGATGGAAATAGTCCACTGAGGGAGCAAAAAATGGTGCCAGAGAAAAGGAAAACTATCACAAGAGTAACTCCTTCTTTACGCAGATAGGAACAGCGGGGGTGAGTGCCACATGAAGAGCTTGATTTACGAACATGGAAAAATCTACTGTTAGGAAGAAGAGCTGAGTGTATAAGGCACAGACACACACTGGTTCTTTGTCAGTGGATGCTGGTGGAGGTCCCTTTTGGTCCTTTTTGTCTTATTAAAATAGGCAAAATATCAGCTGATATTCAGGATAGAAAAATGGGTATTGAAGATTTGAGAGAAAGGAAGGAGGGAGGGAGGGAAGGGAAGGAAGGAAGGAAGGAAGGAAGGAAGGAAGGAAGGAAGGAAGGAAGGAAGGAAGAAAGGAAGGAAGGAAGGAAGGAAAAGAAAGAGAGAGAGAAAGAAAGAAAGAAAAAGAAAGAAAGAAAGAAAGAAAGAAAGAAAGAAAGAAAGAAAGAAAGAAAGAAAGAAAGAAATTGCAATAGTCATCTCAAGGAATAAGATAATGAACTGACCAGCCAGTAGACCTCCCAGGGTGGTTTCCAGGCCAGCATCCCCCACATCACCTGGACACTTGTGAGAAATAAGAAATATGGACACCACTCTAGATCTACTGAGTCAGATATCCTTGGAACGTAGCTCAGAAAGCTGTTTTGGTATATAATTCTGCTACTTCTCATACACAATTAATAAGAATCATTGACGAAATATGTAAATAGGATTACTGAGAGTCCAGTTAAAGCCCTTGGTGATAAATTTAAATAAAACTAGTCAGCACAGTTGTGCACTTTTTTCTGCCTCCAGAGACCAGGCAGAGTTGGCTATAACCTTGGTGAGTTTACTAGGTGATACTTGTGCCAGGATGATTATATTAATGGATCAGAGATAGTCTTGAAAATGCAGCGGCTGGGGATTTAGCTCAGAGGCACAGCACCTGCCTGGCAAGCGCAAGGTCATGAGTTCAATTCTCGGTACCGGAAAAAAAACCAAAAAAAAAAAAAAAAAAGAAAAAAGAAAATGCAGACATAGAGTCAAGAAACAACAGGAAGGTACGAGAATGACACCTCACACTTCTGAGCTCACTGAGAATAAAAGAGGCAGCCACAATGCTAGAGCAGCAGTGTCCCCAGTGGACAGACATGCCAAAGGGTAGGGAACTTTCAGGAAAAAGGGCTGTGCACGTGAGGGTTGTGCACCAGTTCCAGACAGTAGGGGTGGGAAGGTTTGGAGAACTGGTAACGATGGAAAATTGAGTCCGACAATGCATTTTCAGAGCATCCTGGGGTGAAAATAAAAAGGATGACACAGGGAGTTTGGATTTTTCTATATAAAGGGAGGCAAAAAAGGTGTGAAAGTTAATCAAATTAAAAGAGATCTCTTACTGCAGAAACAATAATGCACGTGATCCATAATTTCTTTCTTGAGACATCTTTGTGGTGGGTGGTGGTTGTGAAGAGGATCTTCAGTGGGCTTGCTGGGGGCACTGGGAACTGCGTAGGACTGCCGGACATTCTTGCTGATGGTAACATCAGGGCTGGGGAGGAGTTGTCTGTGAGGATTGCACAAATCTTTATGGGTCCCCCTTAGAATCCAGAATCTATTTCTCACCAGCTCCACTAACCCCACCCCATCCTAGTCCCAGACACTGTCATCTCTCATCCGATCCTTGCGTAAACCTCCCACGTGGTTTCCTGCTGCCTTTACTTTCCTCTAGCACAGTCTGTCCCCAGTCAGAAGCCAGACTCATAAACTAAATTGCAGTATTCCTTTCCTTGGCTCAAAACCCACCAGTGACTTTTTGTTCCAGAATTTGTGTGTGTGGAGATTGAACCCACAGCCTCGCACACATGCTAGGCAAGTGCTCTACCACTGAGCTATCTTCCTAGCCTGGTGTTGTTTATAAGACTTAGAATTTTTAAAGTACAATTTTACAGTATGTTTTTTTAATTTTAAAAATAAAAGGAGGAAAACATGAACAGACAGACAACCTTTTACAAAATAGCAAAAGAACAGTACAGACAATACAGAGTTACAAACAAAGTGGTAGGAAATTAACAATGCTTGTTATATTACATATTGATATCTTCAAAGTGGTTTCTCATGAAAACAGAGACAGGCAATATTGATCAATCAAGGACTCATTAACAGTTTCTTTCAGCAAAGAAATAGAAGACAGTAAAACAACTATGTTAACTACCCTGTATATACATACATACAAAATTTCTCCTTCTTTCCCTTGTCTCTTCCCACATCCCAATTGCCCTTTACCCTTGAGTGCTTTCCTATCAATAAAGTACAACTTTAATGATTTCATCATCTCATTTTCCTTTTCAGGTAAAAAAAAAAAACCTCATGATATAATTATTAGTAGTATAATATATAACATTATATAATAATAAGCAATTATATAAAAGTTATGCTCAGATTTACATTAAAAATTAATCCAACTAAAAAGGTATTTGAAAGGTAGTAAAGAAAGTGTATCAAAGAAAAAGCGTTGATTTCTATGAGCATAAAAATGCAAAAGCAGAAACATCTAGCTCCATCACACAGAGTGCAGACAGAGGAAGCACAGAGAGAAAAGCATCAGCCCTTGGATTTCATTTTTAGTTCTGGGGGATCTTGCGATTATTTGAATGTTTACAATCAGTGTGCCAACCAGAGACTATTATATTCATAGTAAAAGGCAGTGTTCTCACCAGTCCTACAAAGCTCTTCACAATATCTCTGATGTCTATCCCTACTACTTTTAATTGTTCTTCATTCACTGTATCCTCTTTGTTATTTCAAACATTGCAGGAATAGCCCCTAATTTGCTGACTTTACTCCCATGCAGCCTTCTCTGCTTGAATCCTCCTCCCTGGGGATTACATGTTCAGCCCATTTCCTTAGGATTTCATCTTTGCAGAGGCCTTCCCTGATTGCTCTAGAGTGGTTTATCCCAGTCTCTTGCTCTTCATACCAACTGGAAACACCTAATAAATCTATAAATTAATGTGAATGCTGTATCTCTACAAATAAAGATTTCATAAGTAAGGGATCTTTATTTTGTCATTATTGCTTCAGTACCTAAAACTATGTAGACATTAAATCACAGTGAAGCCAGGCATGGTGGGACACACCTGTAATCCCAGTAGTTGGGAGGCTGAGGCAGGAGGATCGTTGCGAGTTCGAGACCAGCCTGGGCTACAAAGTGAGCTCAAGGCCATCCTGAACTGCATAGTGAGAACTTGTCTCAAAAAAGACAATCAATCAACCAATGAATCAATAAATAAGCCACAGCAAAAGCAAATTAAAATATTAATCTTTGGATAGGGAGCCACACTGTGCAGCCTGTTGGGCTAGGATACTCTGGGTGAGGCAGGAAGAGAAAGTGGGCAGGGTGCTTGTGGGAAGCACAAGCTATAGCGATGAGATGTGGCCAAGGCTGAAACTCCTGTGGAAGGAGCCCTGTGTGCTGCAGAAGGCTTTCTGACAAATAGAACGCGCAGTGAACGGGGCGGCCGCTGCATCTCTGTGTCCTGCAGAAAGAGTGGTAGTGACCCCTCCGAGTCCTATAGTTGTGGGAATGGCAATGAATAAGAGGCCCTGACTCTAAGTAGTTCTCAAAATCAGCTCACTACGTGAGCTCTACTCACTCTGATCCATCAGGACAATCAGTCCGTTCTTTTGTCACTTTCGAACTTAAACAATGTGAGGTTGAGAAATATGAGACTAAATGTCAGTCTTTATGACTAGTGTCTGACTCTAATGCCTCTCTTTCTGTGTGCTTATTTTATGATTGTCTTCTCCTACATGTAATCACAGGTATTTGTGTGTGTTCCCAAGTCTCAGGCTATGCATGCATACTCCTGGATTTTTAAGCATATGTGCAATAGTAATTCTATTTATTTCTATATCAATATTCACATGTGGTGTGTGTGTGTATTTTCATGTATGTACAAAGATAAGACAAAAATATCAAACCCATTTAGTCTTCTGGAAAAGAAACAAAGTCAAACCTCAGATGAGGGCAAGTAGGTGTAGCCATTTTATTGATAGATGTTCCAGCCATGACCAATTGTCTACTACGCAGTGGAGACAGCATCGGTTGGTTTCTCTGTTTCAGGACTTCTCCTAGTTGGAAGCATCAGGAGAGAAGGAAAATGCAGATGGGGTGGTCAGTTATGACACTAGGCAGGTGGAAAGCAGACAAGTAGATGTGGAGGTTAGAATCCCTGGGATTTCTTCAGCTTGCAAATAGCAGCATTTGTGTTGCCTTCAGTAGCAATGAGTGCCTGGAGATTGGCATGGTAATTCCCAAACCCCAGAGTCTGGAGAAATTTCATCTGCTTTGTGAAACGAATCTCAGGAGCCTGTGGAGGTTGGGAAGGGTTTCCAGCTTGGGGATGCAGCCTGTGCAAAACTGCTCCAGATTTGTAGCAACACTCAGCCTTCTTGGGCTCAGCCACATCTGGGTATTCCAGGTCCTGGGCACTGTATCAGGGTAGCTGCAGCTGAGGCCAGGCAGCCAATGTAAGTCTGGTAGGTAAGGTGCAAAACAGGACAGAAGAACAGGCGCCTCTGGGGCCAACAGCTGGAGGCCCTGCTTGATCTGTAATATTGCTTGTGATGCTTTAGGATTGTCCAGGGCTAAAAGCAGATAGAAAGTATTGACTGTTGCGGGAACGTGGGCAGCTGCTGCCTAAGCTGTTCACTCAGCTGGGTCATGAACAACGTTATTTGAGCTGCCAGGTGAGGGTGGTTCATAAGCAACTGTGCCATGCCTCCTGTGATCTGGGAGCTGGCCTGCCTATCTGACAGCTGGGGATCATCCTCTGACCTCTGGTCTGAACTACACACGGAGATGCTGCTTTCTTCGTTTTCTTCCTGGAGCTGCTGCATGACTTCTATGCTAGGTAAGGCTGGTATCCCAGCTGGCTGCTCAGTGGCACAGACACAGCTTTGGCCCTTGGTGGAGATTGTGGCAGTGTTGGCTCTAAAAGTATGGTTCAGCCTGTTGGGGGTCGCACTGGTTGAGGTGACTGAGGATAAACCACAAGAATTAGTACAGATGACTCGGGTTGCTTTGAGATGTGGGTGCTGGTCTTGCTGCTCCTGGAATGATGGTGGAGGTGGGGGTGAGGGTTGGACTTGTCTTGTTACTTGTCCTGCCAGAAGAACAGTAAAGGGGTTGCCCCCCAAAGGATCTTGCATGCTGTAAAACATCTGGTCACTGAAATCGGCATAGCTCTGCTCCAGGTCACTGTTCCCACCTGGAATTGCCTCTTAAGTCCAGGTAAGGCCATAGGTTCAGCAAATGCTCCAAGTTCTGGGCAGGTTTCTGGGTCTGCACTATCTCCTGAATTATGGCAAGGTTCCTGATCAGCTCCAGAGTCTGCCACAGGCTCTCAGAATTGTCAAGGAGGTGGGCAACCTCTGGGTTCTGCTGTATTAACTCTTGTTTATCCAGATGCTTTGAGATGAATTGTTGTATGAACTCCACATTGGACAGAAGCTGCTGGGTGCGAAGATTCCCCAGCATCTGTGCTGCGTGCTGTGAACTGTCCACTCCCAGATTCTGGTTCTGCACCTGGGGTGCGTCAGACTCAACAAAGAGAGCAGATTTCACGGGGGTCTGACTCACGCTGGCAGGTCGGCACACTCCACTGCTGTTTCCTTCGGTGTTTCTGTCCTGGTGGCAGCGGTCCTTGGTTGGCAGGTTCTGGGAGGTATGGGCCAGGGATCTGGAGCCATTCTTGGACTTAATGACCAGATAGATGGTGTGGCCATGCGTAATGCCCCTCTGACTCAGTGTGTCCTGGTCTTTGAGAAGGCGGCCCATGAAGACCAGCACTAGTTGGTCCACTTGGCATTTGAAGTGAGCCGAAAGCTTCTCCTTGAACTGCCTCACGGAGATGTCACCAGCTACAGTAAAGTCTTTCTGTTTGGTTGGTGTCTTCACTATCACTCGGATGAAACTTGAAGAGATATTCCCGTTTGCAGGAAAATACGGACGCCTGTTCTGGGGCGTCCTGGGTGCTCCAGAGGTGACATGAGGCATGGACTGTAGCAGGTGGGCAGAGGAGAGCAAGTACAATCAGGGGCAGCTGGGTGAGGGCAGACAAATATTTCTTCTGGGCTTCGTTGCAGGTGTTGCGTTCTCCAGCCCGAAAAGAGCTGGGGTCTTTATTTTGTGATGTTGTACCCCTCACCCCAGTTCTCCAGATGTGGCCCAATTGAGGCCTGCTATGGCTACTGATTCATACTTGGTACAGGGTAGACTAAGTAGTGACAATGCCCTCTCACCGTTGCCCCTCCTCCTGTCACACCTGCACAGGGCATGACCTATTCAGAAAAGGGATATTGTGATGTCAACTTAAATCACAATATGTCAGGACTAGGTGGGGAAGGAAGACAAATTTGGAGGGGCCCAAGTTTCTATTATAAAATTAAAAAATTTTCCAGAAAAATGGAGACCAAATTCCCTAGATAAAAGTCAGATTTTTTTTAAATGTAGGATGAGTGTTTCTGAGTGGTGCTACGTGTAGGTCCTGTAAATGGATGTTGGGCATGTTGACAAAATCTTCAATCTACTGAACCTGTTAATAAAACCCCATTCTTGAGATTATGCATACAGCCTAAGCCAGCAGTGGCAGACTTAAGGCAAGCATGCTGCAGTGGACTGTCTGTATCACTGAATGCTCTAAAAGATTCACCATCACTGGCCTAACCCTTGGGAAAGAGCTTATTAATTTTAATAGTGATCTGGGGAAGTGGGCCTTAGAAAAGGAAAGGTAACAAGAACAAGGAAGGGGAGGTCATGTACTTTTCTCTAGGGTTGAGATTTTTGGATTCTACACTTAATTGAGAGCACTCCCATGTTTTTTTATTTATTTATTTTGGGGGGGGGGGTTTCTCCGGTACCGGGAACTGAACTCACGACCTTGTGCTTGCCAGGCAGGCGCTTTGCCGCTGAGCTAAATCCCCAGCCCCGAGAGCACTCCCATGTGATAAGCAAAATATCCTGTTCTCTCAGAAGCAGCGGTGGGGTTACCCAGGAAGGATCCCCACAGGAGCCATTCCAACTCCTGACTAAAGGGGGGTGGGCTACTATTTGCAATATGCTTTTTATTCACACAGTTCACACACTGTTTCATTCTTTCTACATGCCATTCTAACAGACCTTTTAGAATGATTTCATTCAGTGTCCTCACTTAGCCGTAAGTGGCCACCTTTGCATCAAAAACTGAAGAGAGGGAGAGACATCTATAAATCAAGAAGTGGGAGTGGAAGAGGTTCCTTGTGCCATTCCTTAAGGGACAGCTTCAGACAACTGAAAAACCAGATATACGCTACCATACAAATTTGAAGATGGTGTCTGACTTTTTTATTTGGGGAGATGAATTAACTATCAATGCGTATGTTAAAATGCCTATGTTGATATTTGGGTGAAGACAGAACTACTATATATACAGGAGTGAGAATGCACACGTCTTACTGGATGTATATTGTGAAAGTGTTCGCATACTTTGTGTGATTGGGAAGCCTTCAGGATCTGCACATTTCATACTCCTGCCTAGCCTTTCTGTGTGGTGCTATGTGTAGGTCCTGCAAATGGATGTTGGGCATGTTGAGAAAACATGGCCTGGGAGGACCACTACACAGTCAGTTAAGGGACACAAAAAAAGTCTAAGTCCAGATGTTCTCGATGTGCTAAAGACTAGCAAAGAAGCTGCAGGCAGGCAAGCAGGAGGCTTCCTACAGCCACACTGAGGATTCTCTATTGAGAATGTGGAACCTCCAGCCCAATCCATATGAAATTCATCTTCAAATTCTTATGCCCACCAATTCAGTTACCAGTTACAAGTTGCTGAATTCCTAGAGGAGGACTCCAGGTTAAGCACTTCTTTTCAAATGTTTTCAAAAGTGAGACTGATGCCCAGGGAAGGACTGCTTCATTTCTCTTTAGGGTCCCCACAAGAGTGTAGCGCTGAGAGGAAACTTCCTTCTCACACTCCACTGACCAGCAAGGACATTTAAGTCAAATAGAATTGATTTTTAATCCATCTTTTACTACATAGTATGACAAAATAAGTAATTGTTTTAAGAATAACAGTGCAGTTATAAAAATAAATACCAATAGCTATATGTTAGGTACTATACATGCATTATATCATTTAACTATGATAAAAAAAAAAAAAACCACTATAAAAGCCAGGCACAGTG
The DNA here is from genome assembly GCF_000276665.1 of Chinchilla lanigera. Classification (NCBI taxonomy): domain Eukaryota; kingdom Metazoa; phylum Chordata; class Mammalia; order Rodentia; family Chinchillidae; genus Chinchilla; species Chinchilla lanigera. Next base: position 21,424,864 of record NW_004955414.1, read on the forward strand.
GCACACACCTGTCATCCCAGCACTTGAGAGGCTGACAGGTAGGAGGACTGCCGCAAGTTGAAAACCAGCCCGGACTACGTACCAAGACACTGTCTCAAAAAAAAAAAAAAAAAAAAAAAAAAAAAAAAACACTGTGAAGTTTTATCTTTACAGATCAGGGGGCTACCCTAACTTTAATCAGAAAGATTAAGTAATTTGCTTAAAGTCACAAAGTTTATAAGTAAAATCTGAAAAGGGAATAATAAAATACTTCTTTGTCAAGACTGGCCAAGATTATGCAAAAATGCAGTGTATCTACATGAGCAATCAATAAATAGTGGCAATTGTTTCCTTGGTTATGAGAACTGCCTGTGCCTAGAATCTCCTGCCTCCATCTGCCCTTGAAGTATCAGTGTCCTGTAGAAGGCACAGAGCTGCAGCTGGTGGAGATCACCCCTCAAGACTGTCTACCTCGTGTCAGACAGCACCAAAGCTGCGCTGGTCGCAGTCACAGTCAGCCAGAAGCCAAGGGTGAGGCAGGCATTCATCACCTAAGGAAGTAAGATGCAAAGGATGCAGATCACAGAGTGTTCTCAAGAACTGAACGCAGGCTCTCATATTTCTCAGTTCAGAGTCTTCTTCCCATGAAGGAAGTGATGTCAGAAACTGTCATATATATGAGGTTAGATCAGAAAGGCGGCCATGAAAGGAAGGGAGGGGTCTTTCATCTGTCCACGTGCCAGGTCCTGGAGTTGGTGGAGGAGGCCTGTGGTCCCACGAACTCTGCCGTTGGGCATAAGCTGCCTCCCCAACTCCTGCATTCTTTCGAGCTCCAGGCGCAGCAGATTAAAGGCTGGGTTTTCATGGGAGGGAACAACCACACTGGGATTCTTGGGCCCCTGCGTGCCGTTCATCTCCAGGGCCTGGCTGTCTTCATCTTCGGCGGCACGTATGCACTCACTGGCCCAAGCATGGGGGGTGGGTAAGCTGTTCCTTCAAATGTCAACTTCTACACGTTTTCCTATCCGTTTACATCCCCCCAGGGACATACAGCTTGCAAAACACTCTCATATTTTTTGATTTGCTTCTATTAACGTAGTGTTTCTGTTAAGGCCTTGATACGGATTTTAGTGTTATCCCTATTTCACAGTTTAAGGCCTCATCTCCTTTTTTACGCTGTAGAAGAAGTTTTTTTATGCTTACACCACCTATGCCTTTTTTCTCCCTTCCTAATTATAGACACCCTCAGGACTGGCTTATGAGTGGGAGAAGGAAGGGACAGACTCCCAGCTGCCAGTCTGGCCGCATCTCTCCCAGCTCTCTAAGGAAAGAAACACTAAGCAACTGAGCATATTCAATGGGCTCATATCCAATAATTAAGCTGTTAATGTAGGAAGCACCCCACACAAGTCTCTCTATACTATTACTGCCATTAGACACCCCAAAAACTGTTCCTCGTTTCCCCTTCATTCTAAGGTTTATAGCTAAGATAAGTCTGCAGTTCTTAAAGCATGTGCTGTACTATCAGGACTCATCCCTCACTGGACAGAGCACAGGCCATGCCTGGGTAACTCCAGTTCCTGGCCCCAGCACTCACGCTGGACAGCGCCTGCTCATACTTGCCAAAGAGCTCCTGCACTGCACTTTGCAGCTCCTCCAGCTGCCGCAGAGCTGTTGGGCAGGTGGACCACGCACTGGCTGAAGACAATCTCGTCCACCAAGTCTGACACTCTTCTCACCAGCTGCAAAAGCATGGCCAGAGGCACACTAAGTATAACAGAGTATGCTGAACTGCAACGCAGTGTTTGCAGCCACGAGACAGAGAAGGGCTGGCCCTGCTCTGGAGTGCGTGAGAAGCGGCACGGCACAGGACCCACTGCTGGGGCTCCTTCTGGTCACCTATTCACCCCTCCCCCAGGGGTTTCAGTCATCCTTCTTCTAATTTCCCATAACTAAAGTGGAGCTCTGTGTAACTCCTATAGTTTGGGTCACCTTCACCCTACCTCATGGACTGGCCAGGTCTGCCTGTAGTTCACAGAGATGGAAGCTGACTTTCCCTTAAGGCTCCATGAAAGACAGCAAAGCTTGTCCGCAGAGAAGTTTTCAGGGGGGCAGGGGGACAGGCTTAAGGAGCTTCAGTTTTCCCACAGTATCCCTGTCCTGGGGGATTGTAGATTCCTACCAAGTCAGTTTGTCTTGAACACAGCCGAGAATCCCTAATTATCAAAGGAGGGAATTAGCTGTAATAGCAGCATAGGTCATAAGAGTCTGGAAACACTCATACAGTCCTTAACATTCACAAAAACATGGCTGTTCTACTGTCTTGTATTTCTTTGCTGAAAAAAACTGTCAATGAGTCCTTGGTTGATAAGCATTGCATGTCTATATCTGTTTTCATGAGAAACCACTTTGAAGATATCAATATGTAATACAACAAGCATTGTTAATTCCCTACCACTTTGCAACTCCGTACTGTCTTAACTGTTCCTTTGCTATTTTGTAAAATGTTGTCTGTTAATATTTTCCTCCTTTTAATTTTAAAATAAAAAAATAAAAATAAACATTCACAAAAACATTACTCGTTGGGAATCTGAATCTGTATTTCACATGCCAAAAAAAATCTGAGACCTTAAAAATATCCAGTGAAGTCAGATGATCAACAAGCAACAGGCTGCAAGCTGCCCCGGGTTACACACTGTTTTGATCCTCTGCTCTTACACCCTCAAGAGCAGCAGAGCTCAAGCAGTGCCGAAGCAACCCTGCAGCACAGGCCGAAGAGGAGAAGTAAAACCAGCCAGTGCCCCCTTGCCTCAGCTCCTTATAGCAATGAGGAAGTTTCTGGGGCTAAGAGATGCGCAACGTGGGTTCTTCTTCTTCTTCTTGCTTATCAAGACTTTCACACTCACATCGACCCCAACCCGCTGATTCTACAGTCAGATTTCCTGAGTTCTGATTTTGGCTCTTGCCACTGGGTAAATTACTTAGCCTCTTTCGTGTCCTAGTGTCTAATAGTGGAAATTGTGGTATTTATATTATAGCTTCACACAGAGACACACACACAGAGATTGATTGATGGAGTGATTGATTGAGAGAGCAGAAATGGTGCTCGAGTGGCTGTCGCTGTACAGTGGAATCGTTTGTACCAGTTGTCCTAGTTCTCTCAGACCATCTTGCCAGTTGCACTTGAAAGCTAGATGAGTGTGCACTAGAAGGAAGATGCCTTCCAAATTTTTCAAGCCAGCCTATGTATAGTACCAACTGGAATTTCCTTACAGAGCATTCAGGAATTCAATGTGTTGCCCCTGTACTTCCCTCACGAGTCTCGCCTGGAACTTTTGTGGGCCCAGCACACATAGCTTAGCCTGGCTATGTCTTTCCTCCACAACTGCAGTGAAATAGTCAGCTTTGCAGCCAAGATGGACTCTGTGACAGCCTGGGCAGGTCATCCTTAGCTCTAGGAAGAAGTTAGCAGACTTTGTGCACAAAATGAGGCCTCATAAGTGAGCAGAGTATAATCAGAGTTCTTTTCTTTATTGTTTTCTCTTTTTTACTTTATCCCCATCTAAGGAGAGAGAAACACAAAGCAAAAGTGTCCCAGGCTCCTTCCTTTCCTTCCCAGTTCTCTGTACCTTTACCATCTCCCAGAACCAGACAGTTCTTGACCAGAACTGAAGTAGGGATGGAAGCCAACTCCAAGCACAGGCCCATCTTCCCAAGCTCATGGGGGCTCCTCTGCCCTCTCCTTGTACCTGAGGCTCTCTTGTGAGCACCAGAGCAGCAGCAGGAGAGTGGCCAGAAGAGTTGAGACAGGCTGCATCTTGCCCAGGCTGCAGAAGTGGAGTAAGACCTTGGGGCTCCCCTGGCCTTTTATCTCCAGTGCAAATGAATGGTCTCAGCTGTGGGGCACAGAATTCAACATGTGAAAGAGCTGAGAGTGGTTTTCCCACTACAAACTAGCTCATCCTTGTCCATCCCCAGACTGAGATCTCTCCCTGCCCCACCAGGCCTGCTTATCTAAACAGACTAACGCAAACTTGAGACATCTTGTAGGGGCCTTGCAATGGGGCTCTTTCAGCAGGGATTATGGTCTTTCTCTCAACTTTGAGGAAAGGAAGGCTCTAGAAGGAAATGCAACCCTACCTGTTCAATCTCGAGGACAGAAGCCCTTTACTTCACTCTGTGTCCCTGAACAAGATGCAGAAGGTACACCTGGGGGGACTGTTTCAGCAATGCTCCATGGACTGCTGTGTTATACACCCACCCTTGCTGCTAGTAATCTGCCTTCTCCACTGTCCTTGGTCCTCTAAACTTGTCCATCCCACTCCACTATCAAATGCTCCCCCTGCTTCCCCAAGTCTTGCTGCCTGGTCACTGCTGGTCCTTGAAGAAATCCTCCACCCAATATTCTTTTATCTGCCATAAAAAGCTGTACAGCTTCAATTCCTCTGACCTCAGAAATGGATATTCCTATAGAGAGAGAAGGAATGCCTTGTTTCCTGAATCCTAGACAAGGCATTACAACTCAGTGTCACTAGTACCAGGCACCTTAAAATACTTTCTGCCTCTGCTGTGTCACTTGAGTACTTCTCAGGCAATGAGGAGTCTTATATCCACCCAGGTGCCTAGGAAAGGCCAGATTTCCTGTCTGTCTGTATGATTCCCTAATGACACTGTGTGACCCCATTGTCCTATAGCTTGACTCTCCGTATCCTTTGCTGTTTCTCTACTTCTTATAGCACCTCTGATTTCAGATACTGTGGCCATATAACATTAAGGTCATCTCTTGCTCAGCTCATCTTCTGGGACTATTTCCCTGGTGTATTCCTAGTGCAGTAAGCCACAGGAAGCCTCTAGAAGAGTCTGGCACAGGGCTTTGTTGGGGAATCCTTGATAAGATGTCACATTTAATGACTCTCTCCCTGCCCAAAGCCAGAGATTCATTCTCCATCAACTACTCTCACTGCCCTTCCTGTGATCACGAGTTCCAGAGAAAACTGAGATCAGGAAAATAACAGAAATGGGGGTTAAAAAACATAAAGTGCATAGAGTAGAAAATGAGTCCAAGAGCAGTGCCTGGGCGGGTGTCACTAGCTCCACAGCATCTTAGGGAGGAAGGGAGAGAGAAGGGCAGGTGGGAGAAGAGAGCATGAAGCATGGCAACGGTGCTTGAGTCATCTTCCCGTATATTACCAACTACAGCTCACCAGTGGAAGCAGGAGTAGCCTCAGCATCTGGTCAAAGCTGGGAACCAGCCTAGGGAAGTGGCCACAACATGGTCCGCTGTCTCCCAAGGTAGAGTCCTAGATAACAATCACCCAGGTCAGAAAACAACTCACTTTCCAGAGTTCTGTTCTACTTTATTCACATCGTACCATTTCCTTAGAGCCTCCTGTTTTCGTGCCTTTAGCGAGCATGGAGTTCCTGCCAGGCACTGTACCATACCCCCTGAGAGCCACCTTTCACTAAGCTGGCTCTGTCTGTCCGGGAAGAGTCATGGAGGAAAACAAGATCGCAGTCCCCAGGCTGTGTCCTGGGCCTCCCTGTCTGTCATAGGCCAGTTCCAAGCTAATTGACATGTGTGTGATATAACTATGCAGGTCGATACAGAGGTGTAAAGAGCAGGAGTGGACAGTACAGGTAGAGCAATGCAGAGAGGCCAGTTCAGCATATTCGTCCTATGTGACAGGAATAGTACAGATCAGAGTGAACATGGGGCCACACAGCAGGGGCATATGGTGGCGCCGTGGTCAGAGCTCTACCCAGATGAGTCCTGCAACATCACTTGCACTTCAAAGAGCTCACACTGAAGAAAACGCACAGTACATTCATTGCCGTGAGGAAGCCCTCAGAGCCCACCTTCCTCCATGCTCCTGCCCAGAAGAGCCGAAGCAACTGCCTAAGTCTCTAAGCAATCTGCTGGGTCTGTACTCCATAGACCACAGGATTGAGGGCCGGGGGAACCACCACGTAGAGGTTAGCCAGGAGGATGTGGATATGGCCGGGCACTGTGTGGAGGCTGAAACGATGAGCTAGGAAGGAGAAGAGGGCAGGTGTGTGGAAGAGAACAATGACAGTGGTGTGGGCCCCACAGATACCCAGGGCCTTATGAAGGGCACCATGAGATGGCAGGCGACAGACAGCACGGAGTATGAGGACATAGGAGGCACCTATGAGCCCCAGGTCCAGGCATGGAGACAGCAGCGTGGTGGCCAGCCCGTACCAGACATTGGGGCGTGTGTCACCACATGCCAGGCAAGCCACACCCATATGCTCACAGTAGGGGTGGGGTAGGGCTGTCTGCCCACAGTAAGGCAGTCTCTGGAGTAGGACCACCAAGGGTGTAATGACACAGGCACCACGAGTCAGGGTGGCTACAGCCACTCTACCCACCACGCGCTGGGTCAGCAAGGCCCCAGAGCGCAGAGGCTGACAGATAGCCACACAGCGGTCCACAGCCATGGCCAGCAGTACAGAGGACTCAGCAATGAAGGCCACATGGGCAACAAACAGCTGGGCTAGACAGGATCCAAAGGAGATCTCGCTCGACAAGCCCCACAGTACCGCCAGAGTTTTGGCACCGTGGCTGTGGCCAGAATCAGGTCAGCAGTTGCCAGAAGCCCCAGCAGCTGATACATGGGAGTCCGAAGTGCCTTGTCTGTTGCCACCAGCCCCAGGAGAAGAGAATTCCCTACCAAAGCTGCCATGTACAGCAGGCACACAGGCACAGAGAGCCAGGCGTGCAGGGCCTCGAGCCCTGGCACCCCCCGCAGGACAAATGGCCCAGGCCCAGAGAGCAGCAGAACAGTCTGATTGAAAGCAGGAAGTGCAGGATCTAGCTCCATCTCCCGGTTCCACCTGGCTCTGTCCCTGCAGGACATAAATGGGGCCCGTGAGAGGAGAGATTTTCTAGAGAGATTTTAGTAAGGTGAGGGTGTGGATCAGAGGTTAGGACACGATAGCATTTTCAGATCAGACGTGGCTGTCCCAATAGTCTTCTGTCTGCCCACTTTCCCACATGATGGATCCGAGAATTTGGCTTCTGAGAGACTAACAAACTCTTGGTCACACCACTGGTAAGCAAAAGAGGAGCTAAAATTTGAGTCCAAATCCATCTGGCTGAACACCATGCTTTTCTCCTCTGGATGGAATGTTTCTGCATCAATCCAGATGCATGAGAATTCATCTGTGTTGTCTAAGCCCAATCTCTCCATTGGTGCTACAGCATCTGCACTGGAGTGGGGATGTCAGCCAGAGGAAGAAACTCTGGAAGGACTATTTTCCAACCCATTCACTAACACATGCCCAAAGTTCCCATTCCATAATCCATTTCTGACAGCTTTTTCGTGAAGCTCAGTTGTTTCAGCAACGCTCTATGGACTGCTGTGTTATACACCATTTTTCTAAGTTTCCATACTCCTTGTCTGTCCAGTACACTTCCCCACTACACCTGGTATCTGTCCTTCTAGCTCTGGTCTACCATAGTTCTAGATGCTTGGTTCATGGAACTGAATCCCTTCTTGGATTAGTACAGACACCCATCTCTGACCCAGCTTTGTGGATCCTTTTTCCTCTGTCCTTTACTCATAGAAAGATTCTTTGGGGTGTGGAATTCAATCTAGGAAAACCTGACACCCACCAAGGATCACCAAGTCTGGGTTATAGTAGAAGGAACTATGATCACGTGGCCAGTGATGTACCACTGGTGTCCAGGTTAAAATGGTGGTGGTAGCATGGGCAGATAGATTTTACTTACCTGGATTTAAGGAGATAAAAAGCACCCTGAAAGAAGGACCTAAGGTAAGTGAACCTTCTGTGTTCTACGTGAGGACCATAGTTGAATTTCTTGATATAGAGTCTGGTATTCTAATCTGGTCCTGGAGACTAAAGAATCTAGGGCCATCAGATTCCCACAGAAGCCCTCTCTGCAGCAAGGCCTCCTGGAATCTTACTGCTTTAGTGACCAGAGCTTCCTTCTAAAGGATGAGTCTTTGTCAAATCATGGAGATTACCAATGACGTAACCCTCTTCACCATCAGGGCCCCGCTGGCTCCTCTGGACCCTGGGAACATCGGATCAGGGCCCAACTTACCATAAGGCAGGCCCAGCTTTTACACAGTAGGAGAATACCAACTGCCTCGGCAGCTGGGGACGTCTCTCCCAAAACCACAGGGTAAGCACAACCGCTACCCGGGCAAGGGCCTCTTAAGAAAGTGTTGTATACAGAGTGTGGGCTCTACTTGCACACTTCCTCTGGCAAAATTCCAGGAATGACTACCCTAGTTCCTCCAACTCCATACCACATACATACTTTCCCATCCCTTTCCTATGTAGGCTAAGAGAAAAGGAGGGGGCAGAGGCTGGGGACCCTCTTAGGACACTGCAGTTCCAGCTGGGTCCTCTACCTGTTTTTGCATAGGCACAGCTACGTGCTTTGCGCCTTCCACCTGCCTGCTCTACACTCTTGCCCCCCCCAGATCCGTGCCCCATATCCAGGCCTCACTAGCTCAGCTTCCTCTGCGAGCCACGGTTCACAAGGGGCACTCAGAGGGACGGGAAGTTGGCATCTGTGCTCCCAAGCACAGGACTGGCAGAGGGCTGAGCACGGAGACCTGGAGCTTCCCCGTGGTGTTTTTACTACCACAGGTGTGTTACATGTGCTTGTAGGCCTATGCTCAAAAAACTCAAATATAAAAAAAGGAATGGGGGCTGGGGATTTAGCTCAGCGGCAAAGCGCCTGCCTGGCAAGCGCAAGGTCATGAGTTCGGTTCCCGGTACCGGAGAAAAACCAAAAAAAAAAAAAAAGAATGGAGTCGCATAGAGTGGAAGCCAAAAACAAGAACTCCTGGGTCCTAGTCCACAACTGCTTCTTCTCTCAGGCTGTTAGCCTTATTCCTCAGGTGACAGCACTTTCTTCTTGGCTGCAGAAGCTGTCTGTGCTACCCACATAGACCCTAAAACTGTTGGCTCTGAGTCTCCATTTCTACTCTAAGGCTTAGCTTTGTTCTGACTCCAGTTACACAGGAACTACTCTGCCAGCAGAGGTCCATGGGGCAGCACTGTTGCTACAGACCTGCAGGGGCCAGTTGCATGCTGGGACTTGTTTTTCCGCCATCCATGACCTCCTCCCCCAAGAGCTCCAGGGCAGAACTCACAACCAGGTCAAGATGTCCCTCATCCTTTTCTCTTCCTTCTCAGAGCGAACTTGGCTCCTCAGCAACATCCTCCACGGAGTGGCATAGACTCAGTCCTCCCTAAAAGACCTGAGGAACAAGGTATCCATCCCCTCTCAGTCTGAGTAAACCAGCAAGGAACATAATAAGCGCAGCTGTGGGCACTGGGGGTGGAGGGGAGTCATAGCTAAAAGAGTCCAAGAAATTAATTTGGACAACCTGTATTCAGTCTCATTTTTCCTGTATGGTTTGAATTGAATAGGATAGTAATTGGACCATAGGTTAATTACCTTACCTAGTCTTCACCCTGATTCTGAAAGGGGTAGGTATCAGATGGAAGCTGAGTACCCAGTTATGTTTCCCTTGTTCTTGTTTCTTCTCATTCCAGCACAGGGGTAAAATCTAGAGTGGGCTCTGAAGCCACATTATCTAATTATTAAATTCGAATACTAGGTTTGCTACAGAAAAGCTGAGCAACTTCAGGTAACATTCTCACCTTCTCTGTGGCTCAACTTTTGTGCCTCTAAGTTGAGGATTACAGGGCTTGTGATGTAGGGCAGAGTATGTGTGCTTAGCATGCGTGAGCCCTGGGTTTGGTTTCCACCACTGCAAAGAAAATAAGCAAGCAAACAAAAAGAGCTACTAAATTGAAGGTAGTCAAAACAAAAAAGATAATCATAAATGCATCTACTTTATATGGAACACTACAAAGATTAAATAAGATAATATACTGTAAAACAACTAATTATACAGGACTCAGAAGTTCCTGTAACACAGTAAATGTCCAATGCGTATTAAAGGTTGTTATTATTAGAACATTCTTTACCCCTTGACCTCATCCTCTCTGACAGCATCTGCATCGAATTCTTAGTTCTGAACAACATACACTGATGACTGACACTTTAATGTATCTTAATTTTTACAAAGATAAGCTGGGGGCTGATGTAAGGCTATGTGGAAGCAGAATAGCCCCAAATACATATATTTTTACATGTGGCACAAAGGCAGGAAGACCGACTTCAATGAGATCAAAGAAAGAACTTGAGACTGTTTAGAACAAGGCTGTTTCTGAGTAAAACAGGACCTGTGGTGGTCCCGCCCCTCGCCCCCCATCCTTGTTCCTCTCTGAGACAGTGAGACAGAGAAAGGGAATAGCGACATCCCGCCTTGCTTCTCAAACGTGACAGTGCCCTGGCCTTCTACTTCCTGCTCTGCTTTGTGCAGGGGAGAGATGAAGCTCAGAGGGGTTAAGGAGAGAGTGCAAGCACCACAGCAGTGCAGCTCTATGCAAAATCTCCAACAGCTCGTTTCATTTCAGAGCCCTCCTGGGGCATCTTCCTGAGTATCGGCACTTTTGCCCTTCAGAGTTGGGCTCGATGTGGAATTAATCTCTGTAGAGCTTAGGGGGGACATTTGAGGAGTCCCCAAAATTGTTGTCTAGGATGATGGGTTGTGATGCTGACTAAGGAGCTGCTGCAGCTGATGGGAAAGGACTCCTCACCTCTGTGCCGTGGATAGAGGGAGATTAAGGACAAGGCGCAGGCGTCCTGTTTCCATCTACCCCGCCCTGTGTCAGCCCTTGCTCCTCCAGCTCTGCCACACTGATGGTGCACCCAGGCCCTAGGAGATTCCAAATCTATCCCGTGGCAAGCCTGAGCAAAGCAGGTGTGATCAAATTTATGGACTTCTTCTGAGCACAGCAGGGAGGAAGAACACTCAGCCCTTGGAAGGATGGAGAAAGGAACTGCTAGTCTCAGCTGTGAACTGTTAACGAGGAATGAGCAGAGATCCAAAGTTACCCCTAGGGACTTTCCCAGGTCCCCAGTTTATGTGCCTGGCTGCTGAGGACCTGGGGAGAGGTAGAGGCTGATCAGAAAGGTCTCTGTAGCACCACTGCCTGGGATAAAAGCAAACTCAGATAGAGATCAGCCTCACTGTACGTAAGTGACAAACTCGGTTGCCACGTGGAAATTGACAGCTATCATTCTTCAGTATCAGTCTCAACCCTTAGTCTTATAAGAGGCAAAGCACCTTAGTGTAAAGAGCCTGGGCTCTTGAATAGAACTTCCCTACTCTGCAGTCTTGTGTACTCTCTATAAGCTTGCTGAGTTCTTTTTCTTTTTTTCCTGTCCTGTACAATGAAGATTCCCTAAAAGCTGCTGAAAGAAGGCCTTGAGCTCAGGAAGATTAATGCAATATTATACAAGCTTATGTGACTTGAAAAGAGACAGCGTAAAGATGCTCTGCCTGTCTGGGGTGAACACTGCTAAAGCCACACAGAGAAACTCTTGTGTCCTAATAATAGTCACTGTCCATTTCCCAACACCACCCCTCCCTCAAAGCACACACCATCTCTCACTTAGAGCAACTGAATACATTTCACAATATGTCACCCTCACATTACTAGTCCCTAATTTGAACGAAACATATATTTTTTTCACAGAACAAACTCACAATTTATCAAACAACAACGAAATATTCTTATACAAATAGTCATGAGTTTTGATATTCCAGAATAATCCCAAACCCCTTCTCATGTTGGGCTTTTTCCTTCTAGGGAGAGAGAGAGGGAGAGAAAAAGAGAGAAAAAGAGAGAGAAAGAGAAAGAGAGAAAGAGAGAGAGAGAGAGAGAGAGAGAGAGAATTATCCTCCAGGGTCTGTTAGAGTCTATGAGGACAGCTACTGTGGTATAGCCTTGACAGCAAGAGCAGCCCCTATGGAGTGTGAGGGCTCAGTCCTGGAGTTCTCTGTGAGAACCATTTTTATGGTACACTTTATTGCAGGCTTGTTGCCTATTTTCCAAAGACAACATAACTTCTCATATCTACAAACTAGTTCTTGATGTGAAAGCCCAACTCACAGAACAATTAAAGCTCCCAAAGCATTTTTCTTTGCAATTTGATGAATACAATGACAGCGCTAGTATGATTACTATCTGTGTGATATGAACTGGGCGGTGAAGTGAAGACTTAACTTTTACAACTTGCTTGTTTGCTTGCTGACTCTGAACCTTATCTAAAGTTAGAAATGAGGCAGTACCAGCAAATGCAGCTTTTAAGTTTGCTATACAAGTACACTGTGATGGGACAGTGCTAGACACAGGAAGTACATATTCTTCAATAGTTAGCTAGCAAAATTAAAGAGTTTATACCAAAATGTAAATCAAAAGCTTTGGTATAAAAATGGTACGCCAATTAAACCTAGTGTGTTTCATGCTATAATAAAAGCGGATAATTATATAAAGCCTAATGTATTGAACTAAAAATTATTCCCTTTGTTGTGTGGTAATACAGTTGCCAATCAAAAACAAGAAGTTGCTACCTAATAAAGAAGGATAGTTATTAAAGAGAAAATTAGGCCCCCAGAGGGAGGGCCTCTGGCGCACGGGGAGCGACGGGTAGGGAGTGCCGGTCTTCCCACGGGCAGCTCGCTCCCTGCCTCGTAGGCCCCGGGAGGGAAGGCCCCCGGTGCACAGGGAGCCACGGGTGGGTAGTGCCCGTCTTCCAACCGGCACCTCGCTCCCTGCCTTGTAGGCCCCCAGAGGGAGGGCCCCCCGCGCTTGGGGAGCCATACAGCCACGAGCGCTGTTGTGTGCCGGCCTTCAGGCCAGCCGCTGCTGCTCAATGGAGAACTATCATGACACAGAGAAACAATGACACAATTGGCCCACCATGCACCAGCTGCAGATGCCCACTTATGGACATGTGTGAATCATTCAAACATGGAAAAAACCCTGGGAATACATGCTATACAAAGGGCCACTCTTGCTCTTGCCATTGAGAACCAGAAAGGTCTAGTCAGCAGAGGAGCAGCTGCTGAACAAGGACTTGGAGAACATGAGAATGCAGACTAAGCCTGAGGGGTTAGAGGTCCTGTGGACTGGGGTCATGAGAGCCGCT
>NW_004955414.1:21439345-21442158 GCF_000276665.1 Chinchilla lanigera
ACCATTGATAATTTCCTACCATTTTGTCTGTAATTTGCTAAGTCCCCCCTATTATTATGTTATCCTTCTTTTATTCTTTAAAATAAAAAAAAATTTAAAAAGAACTTCTATGGAATGGCATGACATACTTCATACAATAACACTATTTTTCAATAAAATAAATGATGGATTTTATATTACCTATCTGCAAGAAGTTATCACCGAATACCTCATCAACTGAATGTTTTGAATGTTGTTTTCCATCAAAAAATCCACACATTGGAAATTTAAGAACTCAGAATCTTCATTTCAATGAAAACCCAATTAAATTTAAGTATACGTTATATAATGAAGCATTTAAACTGGGTACAAATGAAGCATTAGAGGTGAATAATGATACTTTAGTATCCCTTGGCTAATTTTTATTAAAATACAGAATTTTATTAAAATACAGTCCCAAAAGTGATGGGGCTTCTTTAAAGTACTTCTTCTGTTTCTTTACTAGGTCCTTCTGAGACAGGTCTAACTACTATGAATACTGGCAATGGAAAATTTTAACCAAGCAGAACACAAAAAACTTTAATCATAAATTATTGTCTTCAAGGAGCATTGTTATCAATCCATACTGGGTTAGGAAAATTAACAAGAAGCAAGTTCATTTGACACTTCATCAAAATATTGATATATACCATATTCCTATAAAAGTTGCACCTCAGATTTTAGTACGGCACTTTCACTGTTTTATACATAACTTCTGCTTATAATTGCACAATAGGGGGTAGGGATATAGCTCAGTGGTGCAGCAACTACCTGGCCAGTACGAGGTCCTGAGTTTCATTCCTGGTACCCCTCCAAAAAAATAATAATAATAATTGCAGAGTGGCAAAAACATAATGAATCTAATACAAAATCTGTACATTAACCACCTACATGCATAATATCAAAGCAGTATGTGTGCAACTTCTGTCTTTTATTTCCTACTGTCATATTCATTCTAGTTATTGAGTGTATCTTAGGTCATTGAAACATTTTAAACACATTTATTCTGTAATTTTATTTTACTACTGATTTATTGTATTTTACAAAAATATTAATCTATGGTTTTCAAAAATTATTAAAGGACTCTCCTCATCAAAGGTTTGAGAAGAACTGATCTAGAAGCTTCTCTCCTCCTATGTCCACACATGTCTGTGTCCATTTGTGACCCAGTGTGTAGGAGACCGTGACTGACCTCCATTGTATATTAGTAGCCGTCGCACCTTTCCCATTAAGTCAGGACTGCCTACTGTTGCCTAGCTACTCCCGCCTCAAGAACTAGGACTGCCCACCGTTACCTAGTTACTCCCGCCTCAAGAACTAGGACTGCCCACCGTTACCTAGTTACTCCCGCCTTTGTCGGGTTATTTGGTTATTCCTGCCTTACAACTTCCGCGTTTCTCCATGCCGTATATAAGCACGGCACTTCCCGCTAATAAACGAGACTTGATCAGAATCCTGCCTTGTCTCCATTCATCTTGTCTCTTGTCCCTTTATAATCCCCACTCCCCTTCTAGGGTCCTCGTTGACTGTACCCGCAGGCCGGGACACCAGTGGTTTCCTTCTGCAGATGGAGGAGCGGCAAGATGAATCTGCAGGCTTTCCCTCACCATTGCCTATGCCTCCCAATGCTGCACTTGAGAATAAAGTAGTAACAAATCAATCTTACTAGACAACCGTGTCAAATTCTTAGATCCCACATTACCATAAATAAAGCTCATTTTTTATATTTATCTAACTCAACACCTCTTTAAATTGGTTTGTAAGAGGGAGTAGAGAAATGTGTGATAGATCATTAGTGTCCAGATGCCAACAATGAGGTCAAACTGAAAGTTTACAAATTTCCACTGATTTTCCAGCCAGTCCCCCACATGCCCTGGAAACTTTAGCATACGAGTTCTCCCATGTCTGACTGCCCTCTCTCCCTAAGCAGTGCCGTCATTGACATGGATGACTCTTCCATCAGCCTAGTGTACAGATCTCTAAAACACATGGCTTCCCATCTACACTCAAGCAACTCTTTCTGCCTGGGAGGTCTCATAATTTAATTCCTGAGGCTCAACTTCTTTATGTTCTTCAAGATGCATCACAGAAACAGGCTCTTTGGGGAAGGTTTCCCTCACCCCAAGGAGTGGTTAAGCATGATTCCTCTTTGCTTCCCTAATATCCAGCTTCCAATCATTATCAATATGGAAGATTGCAATTACACGCATAAATTATCTACATATGCAGTTGACTCCTCTTTCGAGCTGTAAACAGTATGTGTACTTGCTCCATATTTCTATTCTTACTTTGGATACATTTTCTTTCACAGAACAGGTATTTCTGTTTATCCTTTTGAGACAGGGTCTCGCTATGCAGTTCTGGCTGGCCTTAAGCTCACTTTATAGACCAGGCTGGTCTCAAACTCGCAATGATTCTCCTGCCTCAGCCTCCCGAGTTCTGGGATTACAGGCATGCATCACCACACCTGTCAAACAGTTGGGTTTTTGTTTGTTTGCTTGCTTACTTGTTTTGAGATAGGGTCTTGCTATGTAGCTCAGGCTGCACTGGAACTCACTATGTAGCCCAAATTGGCCTTGAACTCATAGTGACCCTCCTGCCTCAGCTTCCTGAAGGCTGGAGTTATAGACATGCACTGCCATGCACAGCATAACAGATGTCTTGGGAATGGTATTTGGATAAAATTATGACAAAGAAATCATCAGTCAATTTATGTTTTGTTTTTGTTTTTTTTTAATAAACAGACATCCATTTATGAAATAGGATAGGAACATTACAAACTTTACACAGTTATG
>NW_004955414.1:21444083-21462029 GCF_000276665.1 Chinchilla lanigera
CTCTGTATTGTCTGTATTGTGCTTGTGATATGTTGTAAAATGTTGTATGTCTGTTAATGTTTCCCTCCTTTTATCTTTAAAATAAAAAAATAAATAAATAAAGAATCTATGCTAAATAATAAGGATAGGAAGATAAAGTGTGTCTGTCAGCAGAGCCTCTAGACTATTATGAGGAATTTACACAAAGAAAAATATTAGGATTAGACAACTTATGCATAAGAAAGTCAGCTGCTGATCTTTATATAATTACTCCTTTTTCAACTCAGAGCAGAACATATAATTTTATTCATGGTCTGATAATAAACCAGAAAATTTCCAATCTGCCTTCACAGAAATAGCCAAAGCCAAAGCCAGCTAGGGCTGTAAGTCTGATCTTGAGGGAAAAAAAATTAGGCCTCATCTATTTTCTCTTTCCTTCTAAATGTGAGTTGTTCATCAGAAGGTAAAAGTTTAAATTAGACAAAAGAAATATGCAGTAAAGAGGAGAAAGAATTTTAAGTTAAAGAAATTATGAACCCAGTTTTATGCACAATGGATCTAAGGCAGAATGGCAACAGTAATTTATTAAAGTAACCAATATTACAATAGCATTTTACAATCTGCAAAGCATATCCACCTACACTGACCTTTGAGGACTTACCCTAAAAGGTCAGAAAGCAAGCAGTGAAACTGTTAAGAGAGATCATATCTATAAACTAAGACATGTACAGAATTACCAGCAAAGAAGTGATAAAGATATACAAAGATGAATTGCCGTGGGGAAAAAAGTAGAAAAATAGTAGCAGACAACTGAGCCAGATATAGAAAGTAGACACTACAGGCAACAGTCTTTCTTTGTTCTGCTTTTTTTTTTCAATCCATTAGTCTTTCACGGGAGGCATTCGTGCATGTCAGTGATTAGTCTTGGTCTGTTTTTGTTTTTTGTTCTTTTTTTCTGGCTAGTGGGAATCAAACTCAGGACCTTGCACTGGCCAGGCAAGCACTTACGCCACTGAGCTACATCCCTGGCCCAGTGAATAGTCTTGGAAAGGAGTTCCTACCAAAATGAATGGAGTATGTACTTTCAAATTATGTGAGCTCAGAATCTGTTTATTTATTATTTCCTCAATAAGCTTTAAAAATATCAGCTCTGGGCTAACCCATGTTCCCAACAAGATGGAATTTACCAGAAAAGCATAGGAGAACACCAGAGACTCTTCCGGATCTGGAAGAGTTTTTAGAAAGCTGGCAGAGGAGGCAGAACACCTATACAGTTGGACGTGGCTTAACTGAAGATAAATGAGTCACAGAGAAGGAAAGTAGAATGCTGGCTGCCAGAAGCTGGAATGGTGGGTGGCAGGAAATGGGAACTGCTAATCAGAAGATATGAAAGTTTAAGTTAGACAAGAGAAATAAGTTCTGATAGTATATTACACAACATGGGGCTATGGTTAATAAAAATACTGTATACTGCAAAATTGCGAAGAGATTTTAAACATTCCCATTGCAAAGAAATATGTGTGGGAATGTCTATGTTAATCAGCCTGATTAAATTACTCCACAATACTTGTATGTATATCATGTTATGCCCTATGCATATGTGTAACTACTTCTCAATTAAAAAGCAAAATAACCAAAATATTTAAATTTTTAAACGATAACTGGAGTTCTTATCTACAATAAAAGCAGGTTCTGATATCCTTACCTTTTTTCCCCTTTCTTTTATTTTCATAGCATGATCTGTATTCATTTCTGAATTGGGAACATTTCTGAACTTGGAGTAGGAAGATTTTTATTCTATCTCTACCTTACCTTCCTCAATGTGTGGCATGGATAAGCCCACTCTTTTCACTCAGTGGCTTCTGTTTCCTCTTCTGAAAATGAGATTTGGACAATTCCAGGCCCAGCGGCTGTGGCCCTGCTTCCCTTCGTCCCACATGTCCTACCTGCTCCCCTGGCTTGCTCTCCCTCACCACACCAAGCCTGTGTCTGCCCTCAAGTCCTGTGAAGCTTCTCCAGCCCCAGGGTGTTCGCATTTGCTTTCCTCCCTGCCGCTGCCTTCTTGGCTCAGTTTTATCCATGACGATATCCACCTTTCTTTTGTACTTGTTATATTACTATTTCAAGGTAATAAGTTTCTTTATTTTCTTATTTGCCACTCTTCCTGGAATATAAGCTCTGTGAAAGTAGGCAGAGCCTCCTCCGTGTTTTGAGCTCTTATGATCCTAAATGCTTAGACCAATGTCTGGATACTGGCAGGCACTTAATAAATATTTTCCAAATGCATGGACAGTTTTCAAAACAAGACTTATAAGAACTGTGTTTTTGACAAAGAATCTAATCTAAGCACTTAATGTACACACTGGATAATGGAAATACGCTGTGCTGCTGAGGAGGAGATAAGGAACTTGCTCCTCATAAGCCCTGAGATGGACTCCAGCAACTTTTCAGAGCCCAGCTCCTTAGGGTAGGGTGGAAAACACTGCAATCAGTCAGTCGACTCTACATTTCCTAATGTTCTGGGATCATGCTTTGTAGACCCTTCTTTGATTACAAGATACTGTATTTTCCACATACTGATGCCTGTGCGATTTGGCTGGAGATTACTAAGGAGCTGTTACTTTATTGCAATTCTCCCACTGCTGAAATGTATTTTGTAATTGATCCTTGTAATCAGAAGTTGCTGTCTAAAGACTAGGACTGCACAATTCTTCCTACCAGTGTGGTTAAATTTCTACTTTAATGTCTAAATAAAGCAGCTTGTGGTATATTACTCTGGGAAGTCAACTCCTTTTTGTAGACTCCCCCAAAATTTTCACGGATTATACTCTCCTTGCACTGCCTCTGCAGCTTACCTCTCAATGTGTCTTGGAGCCCAAAAGCTACCCTCCCCTCCCTGGACCACAGCTAGCACCTATGCAGTTCCCTCATCCCCTTTATAGCACTGCTGACAGAACTTGTTGCTCATGACAGACTCAGCCCGAAGGGTTTGCTTGTTTGTTCTTCATGGGAGAGAGGACATTTAAGCAATTACAATGGAACACAAAATGTACTGCAATTACAATCAAATATATTCACAAAGGTCCTAGATGTCCGTCAGCTAATCCCCTAAATAAGAGCTTTCTCGTTGATCTTCTTGCTTTTCATCTCTTTTCTTGAGCTTCTTTGTCATATTTAATACACTTCTCACTCATCATAGCAGCAAATCTCAATTTTCAAATTTGTATTGCTTTGTTTCTTGTAGAGTAATTCAACTCACTATTTTTGCCTCCTTCCTCCTTATCATGTCCTGAATAAGGTCATTTTTCACAGGCAAAGAGTCATCATGGGATTTTTTAGACATAGGTGGGCTCTTGCACCCACACCATGCCACTGTCCTCATCCACACAACAGCTACAGGCAGTTCTTCCTCTAAAAGCATTTGCTTTTCATTCTTGCCACATTTATACACACGATAAAGTTACTCTGGCCTTTCCATTGCCCAGTGGAAGATCATCCTGTAATTTTAGCGGAAAACAAAAACATGACCTTATTTCCAATCCACTTGGTCTTTACTCCATAGATAACAGGTGAAGTGCAGAAGGGATGACAATACGGAAGTTGGTGAATATGATGTGGAAAGGGAGGGAGACACTGTGCCCAAAGTGATGAGCACGGATGGAGTAAAAGGCAGGTGTATAAAACATCAGAATGACACAGACCTGGGAGCCCCAGGCACCCAGAGCCTTCTGGCATGCATCCCAAGAGGGCAGGCGAAGGACAGTCCAGAGAATGACGGCATAGGAGCAGCAGTAGGAATCACGTCTGCGATGACAGTCATGAAAGGAACACAAAAGCCGTACCAGACATTAATGGAGATATCAGCGCAGGCAAGCTGGGCAACACCTAAGTGCCCACAGGCAGTGTGGGGTGTAATGTGTGCCCCGCAAGGCTCCCAGCAAGAACGCTCCCAGCAAGAACGCATCTAGCAGGATGACCCGAGGCTTTAAAAGCAGAAGCCCACAACAATCTTGATGAGGGCCTTGGGAGTCAAGACAGTGGTATATCCCAAAGGGCCACGTAGGAATCAGTGCTAAGGCCATTAGAATGGCTACATCCAGGACAAAGCTATAGCGGAGGAAGAACATTTGTGTCAGGCACCCTGATTTCTTGAGCCCCTAGCCAGCAGATACCGAGTGTTTTAGGCCCATCAGCTGTGGACAGGATGAGATCAGCCATGGCTAGCATGGATAGAAAGAAGAATATAAATTCATGAAGTCAATGCTCCACTGCAACGAGACAGAGAAGCACGCAGTTCTTCTAACAGCTGTAAAGTAGAGCACACAGAAGGAACCCCAATCCACACACGGCATTGCTCCAGGCCTGGGACCCCCACCACAGTGAAGGGTCTGGGCTGTAACTGCTAAAGTTGACAAGATCATGGCAGATCAGGGTGGCACAAGCCTCAGGTCCTATAGACAGAGAATGATAAAGGATACTTAGATCACTTGAGTTATTCTCATTAGCCAGTCATCATTATTGACTCCTAACAACAGAGACCATACAATTTATTATCCAAGTGAACCCCTTTGACATACAGAAAGTTCACACTAATAATGATGGTAGCAATATGCATAAATGAAGACTGTGTAGAACATGTCAAGATACACAGTGTCTCAGGGGCTGCGGATTTAGCTCAGCGGCACAGCACCTGCCTGGCAAGCACAAGGTCGTGAGTTGAATTCCCAGTACTGGGAAAAAAAAAAAAAGATATACAGTGTCTCCTAAGAAAAGCACTTCTTTCTTCTGATCACTCAAATTTACACAACTCTTCCAAGAAGTGCTCCAAACTGGTTACCCTCTTCATTATACAATGTCTCTAACACAAATTAACAAATTACGGGATATACTGTTTCATGGGTTAGTGGATTACAGCTTATATGACTGTAAGGACAGTGTTCAAGATGTTTTCTACATTATTGTAACATATTGATATCCGCCCCAAGACAACTACTTGCTCCACGAAAAATAAAGGAAGGAAGGAAGGAAGAAGATAGATAAGTAAAAGAAAAAAGAAAACAAAAGGAAGGGAAGGGAAGGGAAGGAAAAGGAAGGGAAGGGAAGGGAAAAGTTCTCCAGTACACTATACAATATATAATATCCTAATACTATACTTTAGATTTAGTAACACTATCAGTGAAGATTTCTATCCAAAAAGGGACTGTTTCATTGTGAATACAAATTGTTTTACATAGACTCCAGACATACAGAGACATATACTGACATTCTCAGGCATATCCTGATATGGCTCTGATCTATATTTATACTTTCTAGTACATTTTGCCATCATATATTCACCCACACAGACTCTTCACCCACCATTCTAATGCACCACACACAGAGAGAGAAGAAAATAAAGAAGTACTTCATGACTGGATT
The DNA here is from genome assembly GCF_000276665.1 of Chinchilla lanigera. Taxonomy (NCBI): domain Eukaryota; kingdom Metazoa; phylum Chordata; class Mammalia; order Rodentia; family Chinchillidae; genus Chinchilla; species Chinchilla lanigera. The sequence continues at coordinate 21,449,481 of NW_004955414.1, forward strand.
TTGTCAATGCCGCATGCTTTGCAAATTCTTGCGAACTTTCTTCTGAGAATTTCTCTCTTAAAGACTAGATTTATGTTTTCTCCTTTCTCTTTTTTTTTTTTTTTTTTTTTTTTGGTTTTTCTCCGGTACCAGGAACTGAACTCACGACCTTGCGCTTGCCAGGCAGGCGCTTTTGCCGCTGAGCTAAATCCCCAGCCCCTCCTTTCTCCAATAACGCCTCTTTCTATTCCTCCACTGTTCTTATCTAGAAGGTTACTTATACTCTGCAAGTAACCGACCAGGAACCATACTACAAGGCCAGGGACTCCAGGGTCCTTGCTAGGATGAGGCCCATGATGGCCATACACTCACATTCCCAACCTGACAAAGCCAAAAATGATGTTCAGCGCTATCCCTACCCTGACTTATATCTTTTTTTGCTTGTTTGGTTTTTTTTTTTTTGTCTTTTTGAGACAGGGTCTCACTATGCAGTTCAGGCTGGACTTGAGCTCACTCTGTAGCACAAGCTGACCTCAAATTCACAACAATCCTCCTGCCTCAGCTTCCCAAGTGCTGGGATTACAGGTGTGCACCACTAAGTCTGGCCTGACTTATATCTCATTCTTAGGCTCAGCTCAAATAACGTCCATCCCCCAGACCAAGGCTTATTTTATCTTATTTTCTGCTTTAAGCAAAGGAGAAATAGAATTCCATTTTTCTATCTGATACTTCCTTGTCTATAAGTAAAATCATCCTTCTTGGGGCCACCCAACCCTCCTGTACAGTGTCTCCATGAGTCAGACACTGAGCTCTGAGAACACAGTCCAGACTTCAGAGTGTGGGCCACAGCCCATCCGCCGAGGACCGTCTGGTTTTGCCTCCACATCTCTTTTACTTGGCCACCTTCATCTTGGTTCTGACACACAGAGTCCACACATCTCACTTACTGTGTGCACTGGACACCTCATTAGCTTGCCCAGTTTTCACTTTGAAAAGTCATCTTCTGTGCTGTCCACATACACAAACCACATAAGGCTTCAGCAATCTGAGCAGATCCCAGATCTCCCCATTTGTGTATGGTCATCCTTGGTTCATGCGTACTGGACAAAGGTCTTCACTAGCTTTTATATTTCCATGCACTCAAATATAAGCTATATTCACTCAGTTATCCAAAGGCATTCACAAACACATACAGGCACACAGACAGAAAGTTATCTATCAAATTTGTGGTTCTACAATCAGACAAATTCATAATATGCAACCTTCTAAAAGGTAGTCTTTCCTTTTCTCCAAGTCAATGCCATTAAAGGACGGGAAACTTCAGATGAGAAAAATATATTTCTAACATAAAACAAATCTAAGAAATTAAACAATCATATATAATGTGAGTCTTGATTAGATTCTGTTTTCAAAAAGTAGGTATAGAATATAATTAATAATTAGAAATTGTGGTGGATTAATGGTCAACTTGTAATACCAGCTGAACTGAATCAGTGTGGTGCTGGGTGTGGAAGGCCCACCTGAGGACTGTTGCCAGCAGCATAAAAGGAGAACTGGAGGGGGAGATGGTGCACTCTTGATTCTCCTGGAGAAGCTTGTCATGATGGCTTTCCTGACATGAACTAGGGCTGTTCTCATCAGCAGAGCTCAGGACCCTGCTGTCACTGAGGATAGCCACAGTTCTTTTCTGGGGAGCTCTGGTCCTTACTTTGAGCATCCCTTCCTGGCTCCAGTGCAGATCTCTCAGCCTGCTGGCACAGATCCTTCATCCTGCTGGTGTAGACTTTCTAGCTTCCACCACTGATTGGGCTTTCCCAGTGCAGATCCTTGAAATAGACTTGCATGAGATTTGCATGAGACATTGTCTAGGCCTCCAGCTGGACTCCTGCAGGACACTGCCATGAGATCCAGGGCCTCAGCTGGATTCTTTGGGTTTCCAGTTTGCGGACAGATCTCCCAAACTCTTTTGCATTTGATTCGTTGGGTGAATATTATAAAAGAATCCTATAAATTGTGTGTCCTGTATTATATCTTTTCCCTTGCAAACCCGACTGCTACAGAAGCATTTTTTTAGTTTTAATTAACAAATAAAATTTATATATTGATGGGTAGAATATAATGTTTCATACATATTTACAATATAAATGATTATATCAAGCTGATTAATAAATCTATCACCTCAAATACCTATCATTTTTGTGTAAAAATATTTAAAATCTAATTATTTTAGCAATTTTGAAATATACAATGCATTGCTATTCATTATGACCACCATTCTGTTTCAGAAATCACTGAAATTTATTCCTCCTGTCTAATTTAACCTTTTACCATTTGATCAGCTATAGTTCCTCTCCCCCCGCAGCCCTGTCTCCCAGCCTCTGGTATCAATCATTCTACTTCTCTTTACAAATGGACTATTATTCAGCTTTAAAATGGGCAAAACTCTGTCATCTGTAGCAAAACGGATAAAATTGGATAATACTATGTTCAATGAAATAAGACAGGCACAAATACTACATTATCTCACATGGTGAATCCACAAGGCTTACTTCTTCTACTCTGAAGAGAGTAATTAAGGAAACTTAAATATGAGCTAGATATTAAATGTATAAAAATTGTGTTAATTTTATTAAATGTAATTATAGTATTATAATACACACAGACACACATTCAAAATATGTACCCTTGAACCAGAAAGTTATAATCCACAATTTACTATTTTCTAGCTATGTGAATTTGGCAAGCTCTATGAACTATGTGATCCTTGGGTTCCTCATTTTTAAAAGGAGCTAATATCTCTGATTCTTACAGTTGTTTTCATGACAAAATGTGATACAACCCCAAAAATATTCTTTAGCGCAGGTCCTGGAATACAGAGGGCATGCAACAAATTTTTCTTCTTTTAAAATTACATTTATTGTCAGTATTATCAGGAGCAGTAAGAGCACACAGTGAAGAGAAGGGAAACACACTGCATGTAAAATGACAAGAGCAACTCCTTGGCATACACACACGCCAACATACTTAACTGTGCTCTGAAGGTTATAGTTTGGATCCTTGACACATACCCAACACAGAATTTCCTAAACAACACTAACCATGGTCATACTTAACCCACTTGTATAACTATCCATCTCTTCTGTTCTTTTGATACCAATGCAAAGGAGCATAAGTTCCACTACTAGAGACCATGAGCTCAGTTTATAACTGGGAGTTGCTTAGGGAAGAAAGCTTGAGTGCCCAATCCATGGCTCCTAGGAAATGAGGCACTGGGCTTTTCATTCACTTCCTCTCCCTTTTCCAGTCAGTCCCCTTCAAGCAGCCCACACTCACCTAATCTTGGAGATCAAGTAAAAGAAAGGAAAACAGATCATAATGACAGACACAGAAAACCCACAAGCAAGGCAAACATGAGTGGAAGAGATGGAGGGACTGATAAAGAGTAAACTGATAAAGAGTAAAGAAAGTAAACTGATAAGTTTACTTTCTCTGATCACTATTTAATGTGGGGAAGAGGTAGGCAGTAAAGGCCCCAGGGACAATGATCCCTCTGGCCTCACCGCAGGGGAAGATGAGGAAGTTTCCATTAACCCTGCCCACGCCCCTGCTTTAAGGTGAAAGTGGTTTGGTTTGGTTTAGTTTAGTTTGGTTTGGTTCTGTTTTGTTTCCACTTGGTTCTGCATGTGAGCTGATGTGCACAGGGGTGGAAGGCCATGAATATATGTGTCTACCATATCTTCTAGGTTTCAAAATCATGCATGACTTATCAGATAGAAGATTCTGGACAAGCTACTTAATCTCCATATAAAGGTAATACAACTTCCTGCTGCCTGTGCTGACAGTTGGGGAGAGGACACTAACCGGTTGTGGGGTCCCAAAGCAAAGGGAAGCTGGAGAGAAAAAGCTACAAAGAATGGCTTTCACCCCAGATAGCTCACTTGAGATGTTAGTAAGAACTGCCTCCTCAGTATTCTATAGCCATGAGGAGGAGGAGGCCAAGGAGAGAAAACAAAGAGACTGAGAAAAAGCAGCTGCTTTTGCAGCACCACTAAGAGAAACAGATCCCAGGTCTGATTCCCGGGGCCCCAAGAAGAAATCAACAACTGCATTCATCTGCTACCACTGTTAAAAGCCAGGCCACCTCAAGAGGAACTGCCCTAAGAGGCCCCATGGGCCATGCCCTGGATGCAAAGGAGACCACTGGAGATCAGTCTGCCCTCTGAGGTGGAGGCCCCAGAGCTCAGACCCATGCTACCAGTTAGTTCAACAGGAATGAGAGGGCTTGGGGCATGGTCTGCCTTCTCCCTCTGGCCAGACCATCATCTCCATTGAGGAGCCCTGGGTAATCATGACTATGGAGGAACAAGAAAACAGCCTGTTACTAGACACAGGTGCAAGTCTCTCGGTCCTTCTTTTCAATCCTGGCCTTCTTTCCAGCCGTCATACCTCAGTGAAAGGAGTCACTGGTGAGGAGGTAATATGCTATTTTTGACAACCATCAGGCTGTAACTACTTATTAGATCCTTCTTGCATATCTCTGTCTTCCTGAGAAACCACTTTGAAGATACCACCATGTACTACAGCAGCTATTGATATTTTCCTACTAATCTATCCATAACTGTGTAAAGTTTGTAATGTTCCTATCCTATTTCATAAATGGATGTATGTTTATTATTATGTGTTTCCTACAACAACCATTGAGAATAGTTAATGATTTTTCAATAGGTCACTCATGTATAGCTCTATTTATTTTCTTTAGAAGCCACCTTGAAGATACCAAAGTATAGTACAACAACTCTTGATAATCTCCTACCTCTTTTGTCTCTAACTCACTATTATTTGTCTATTTGTTTTCCTGAGAAACTATTTTGTAGATAACAATATGTAAAACAATAACCATTGATAATTTCCTACCATTTTGTCTGTAATTTGCTAAGTCCCCCCTATTATTATGTTATCCTTCTTTTACTCTTTAAAATAAAAAAAAAAGGTAATACTACTATTAACTCTCTCTCACGATTCAACAGGAAGCGGCAAATTAAGTAAAGCAGTACATGTGGAAATGCTTAGTGGCAAACTCATAGTGTGAAGTAACAGAGGATATTTATTAAAATGAAGAGTCTATAGCCCATTTCAAAGTATTCTAACATTCTCAGAGTGGGGGCCCCCAAATCCATATTTATAAGCTTTGCAGCAGATGCGCATGCATTTTATTTTTCACTGGAGTGGTAGAATACAGGTGGATGTGAGCCGAAAATCTGTAAAGCAGGCAAGTCATTTGGAATTAACTCTTTCGGGGAGGAAGGGAAATGAGTCCTGGACACTACTTCTTTTGAAGAAGTGCCTAAGAATGTTCCCCTTCCCTTCTTGAAACACTTTATCTTCAAAACCTTCATGTCTCCAGCTGCACCATCCCGATCTGCTCCTCTTTCCGTGTGCCTAAGCTCAGCATGTCACCTCGCTACTCAAGGATTTTTTTTTTTGCTAAATTATATTGCTGTTTCCTCTTCAGTATCTCCTAAATCTACTCTTTTGCCTAAATTACTCTAAAGATCCTATTATTCCCACTTTTGTCTTCCTCAGTGTATATTTTGCAGTATAGATAGGAGTTCTTTCTGAAGCATACATCTGATTATGCGTTTTCTTAGCTTAGCTCAGAGCCTTAGCATTTGCTATATCCTCCACCCTTATCTTTATCCAGAACTTTGTGTGGTTGCCCACTTTCTTTACTAGGGATTAAGCTAAAATTGAAACTTCATTATAAATTTTTCATTAACAAAAATAATGTAAGTAAATAACATATATTTCTATGGGAGGACTGTAAAAGCTGTTGGTACTGCAAGGAATTTCTGGTGACCTAAACCTTAATTTTTACATAAGAACCACTTTATTTCACAGTTCTAACAGCCAAGTCAGTTTCCCTGAGTTTGGTGAATCCAGTGTCTCTGGTTATGTCTACAAAGCTATTCAAAATACCCTAAAAGTTGGGCTGCAAAATTGCTGTTTTGTTTGCCATTGTCCCATCCATAGATATTTTTTCTTGTCTGGACACAGAACCAAATAAATGGCTACTTTTAATGGCCATCATTTTATGCCAAATATTGCAACACTAATAATTTATTACAAACATCAGTGAAGAAAAGAACCCTTATGTATTGTTAATGCAAATATAATTAGTACAACCATGTTGAAAAATAGTACAGGTTTCAAAAAATGAAAAATAAAACTATCATATGATCCAGCTATATCACTTTTGGCAATATACCCAAATAAATTAAAGCAGCATACAAAACAGGTATCTAAATACCTATGTTTACTGTGGCATTATTCATAACATCTCAGACATGGAATCAGTTTAAGTGCCTGTCAACAAATGATTGGGTAAATTTAAAAATATGGTACATGATGGAGAATGATTCAGCAATGAAGAAGAACAAAATATTCTAATTTGCAGAAAAATGTTTAATAGGGAGACGTCCCATTAAACAAAATAATGCAGATACAAAAAAATAAGGGAGGAAAGAAGGAAGGAAGGGAGGGATGGAGCAAGGAAGGAAGGAGGAGGGGGGGAAGGAGGAAAGAGAGAGAGAGACACCACCCCCCACTGGGGCCATCATGAACGTGAAGCCACCATGGAGTGGCTGGTGGATCCAAGAAGCCCCAACCCCATTCCCAATAACTGTCACAAACTTCATCACAAATTTGATGACAAAATGATTTATGAGAAATGTTTTCAAATACAATTTGGACTCTACTGCCATTTTGTTTAATGTCTCATGACTTCTGATTATTTTAGATTATTAAATAAACTCCTTGAAAGGTTCTGAATTGTTCCATCTTCTGTTATTCTCTATAGCCAAACCTACCCCGCCCCCACAGTTACTTCAGCGGAACAAGGCTTTTTCAGCCCTGTGTCTTTATGTGCACCGGTCCTTCTTCCTGCACTACGCTCTTCCCCTCTGCCATGGACCACTTCTCATGCTCTTCTTTCTTCTACGGAAGGGTAGTCTCGTTCAGGGAGGCCTTCCCACACATCTAATGTAAAGCTGGACTCCTTTGATGGTCCCTCTTCAAGAGTGCTATTTCTGACTGCTGATTGTTTGTTTTGGTTTCTCACAGGACTCAACACAAGCTGAAGTCCTACGTCCATTTCGGTGTCCATGGGATTGAGGCCTCCCTGTCTCACTCGACCCCTCCAGCTACACAAGCATAAGGACCATTTCTGCTTTGTTCAACGCGGTACACAAAGTACCCGACACAGTGTTTCAGACATAGGAAATCTGTCAAATACTTGCTGAATAATGTTGAAGAATGAATGGATGAATGAATGAATGAAGATTTTTATAAAGCCCACTCAGCACTCTGAATGTTCTAGAGTATCTGGATTAAACCAGAGCTAAAGAAATTACCATTATATTGACTCTGCACAAAATATTTAGCTTTATTCTAGAGAAATGGAGGGTGTCCACTGCTCTTCTAAGAGACAGAACAGCCCCGTGTAACTGTATGTCCTACAAAAATGTGATTAATTGCATCACGTGCTGCCTTCTTTCTAAGAGTTATCTGAAATTACCTCTTCCTATTCTTATCAGGGCTTCTTTTTCTTCTATGAACAATTGGCTATCCTCCAATTACAGGCAATGTGAATTATGTAAGCAACATTCCTCATTTTCACATAACCAATAGAAAGCTCAGAGCTGAAATTCTGACCCACATATGAAAAAACAAAAGGATGTTTAAGCAAGCATAAAGCGTACTTCTTGACTTACTTTTTTCTTTTTCTTTTGTTTTTGGTTTTTTTTTTTTTTTTTTGTAGACAGAGTGTCACTCTGTAGTTCAGGTTGGGCTTAAATTCACTGTGTAGTCAAGCTGACCTCAAACTCACAGTCATCCTCTATCTCAGCCTCCCAAGTGCTGGGATTACAAGTGTATGCCATCACACCTGCCTCCTTGACTTAACTTTCAAAAATATTTATCTATTTTCCTTTTGCCCTTACTTTCCTACTTATACTTTATGGTATTTCATTTATGGCATTAAAATACATCAAATAAAAAAGGAATTAATGGGGCTAGGGATATAGCTCAGCTGTGCAGTGCCTCCCTGGCAAGCGTGAGGTCCTGAGTTCCATTCCCGATACCCCCACAAAAAGGGAATTAATATGTATTACGTACATGTTCCAATACCCCTAAGAAATGTAAACACGTATTACATACACTAATAAAAAAACATAAAATAGTTTTCAAAACAATACATATAATTATCACACAGTAAGACATGAAATATAAATTCAGACATAATTCTCTGAGTTCAAAGGACCAATGTTTTATATTAAAAGCTAATGCTAGTGAGCCCAGGTTTTGTGACACACACCTGTAATCCTAGTATTCAGGAACCTGAGGCAGGAGGGTTGCTGTGAGTTCAAGGCCTGCCTGGGCTGCATAACAAGATACTGTCTCAAAAAACAAAGTAAATGCTGGAATAGTAGACACAGAGGCTGCTTTTAGCAATTATGAATTATGCTGCTATAAACATGGGTACACATGTATCGCCATAATACGATGTCTTTAACTCTCTTAGGAAGATGCCTAGAAGGGGAATAGCTGGGTCAAATGGAATTCTAATTTGGGGGAGGGGGGGAATTGAGGTTTATTTTTAGTAATCTCTGTAAATCCGAGTCATCTGTAGGAAAATGGATGCAACTGGAGACTATAACATTTAGTGAAATTAACAAAACACACATGAGCCACCCAAATTATAAATAAAGAGCAAAATAAAAGGTAGATAGTAAGAAGTAGGGAGTTAGACCAAGAGATGGGGCGAGTGGATAAAAAAGGGAAGTAAGCTGTGCTATGTACACCTACTAACCACACACAAGGAATGTAAATACCGTGTAACACAAACATGTACTAATAAACATTGTTTTGAAAGTTAATGCTGAGAGTTATTGCAGAAATACATATCTCAAGACATGTGACTAGGGCACTAGTATAGGACTGGGACAGAATCTAAAGGAGAGAAGCCACCTGGAACTCAGGCATCTGGAGTCACCTGACAGGTGTTTGATTAATGTGGTAAAGGCGGGCATGGTGCCCACACTGGACTGATGACTCCAAGAGGCTGTTTACTGAGACGCGACAGCGAGAGGCTTTGAGGACGTACATATTAGATACAAGGGGGAATATGACATCCTCTATCACTTACCCGGTAAACACCTAAAAGAGCTATTCACAGCCTGAGTGCATCACTAAGCGACTTGCTATGACCCAGTGAGACATACTGGATTTGAAAAGCTAGTGAGTTATATAAGCAGAGATCCATCCTTGGCTTGGGACTACACCTCTTGAGATTCAAACACGAAGAGATTTGGGAAGATAAGTCTTTCCAGTTGGTCAAGTCTCAAACCATCTTCATAATTTGTCCATTTTCCCATCTTAGAGGCCATTGTGATTTAGCTTAGTCCTTTTATTCCTATGTAGAACTCCATCCACAGATACCTTCTTTGGTTTTCACAACACTGAATGAAAAATTAGTTCCAAGTTTTATCACTGCCTTTTTCCTTCATTTAAGAAAAACAGCTGCACTTTCATAATTTCATGATTTTTTGTGATTCATTTGCTTGATAAATATTGTTTGTAAACCTAGGATAAGCCAGGAGCTATACTTGAAATGGCCTAGAAATGAACTGATAACAACCAATGTATTAAATATCTGGAAGCTGACAGAATCATCGGGGCAGTAACCCTCTTCTCACAATGATGCTAAATACACTACTGTGATGCATAAATTTTAAAGCAGAATTCATATTCCTTAGAGATTTTTATAAGGACAATAAGATATCAATCACCTTACTGTTTTTATTCAGACTTTTAGAAAGAGCACCCAGGAGCAGCCATGAAGAACACAGAATCATTTTCATAAATAAACTTAGAAACCATTTTCCAATAACTGGAATGATTGAATACACTTTTGCCTAAAGTAACAATGAAAGCAAACCCCATCTGAGATTAATAAGGAATTTTCTCATCTGCCTCTTCTCTGTGACTACTGGATGCAGGTCCGGTCTTTGACCTACCTTACCCTGGAAAGCCTGACAGACTTCAGACACATCTCAGTGGGACCCTTTGAGAAAGAGTAGAATGATTTTGTCCCGGATCTGTTTGGTCTTTACTCCATAAACAATAGGGTTGAGTGCAGGAGGGATGATTACATAAAGGTTGGCAAACATAATGTGAAACGTAAGTGGGACATTATGGCCAAAGCGATGGGCAAGAATAGAGAAGAATGCTGGTACGTAGAACATGAGGATGACACAGACGTGAGAACCACAGGTTCCAAGAGCTTTCTGTCGGGCGTCACGGGAAGGGAGGTGAAAAACAGCACACAGGATGAGAGTGTAGGAGACAGCAATTAGGACCACGTCTATAATCACCGTCATGATGGGAACACAGAAGCCATACCAGATGTTGATGGAGATATCAGCACAAGCAAGCCTGGCAACACCAATATGCTCACAATATGTGTGGGCGATGATATGTGTCCTGCAGAAAGGCAGTCGATTCACAAGGAAAACACATGGGACAAAAACACAGAAACTTCGGAAAGAGATGCCTACACCAATTTTAACAATAGTTTTGGAGGTCAAAACGGTGGTGTATCTCAAGGGTGAGCAGATGGCCACATAGCGGTCAAATGCCATGGCCAGTAGTATAGCCGAGTCCAGGACAAAGCTGTAGTGCAAAAAGAACAACTGGGTGAGACAGCCAGGAAAACTGATTTTCTGGGGACCAAACCAGAAGATGCTAAGGGTTTTGGGGACACACGTGGTGGACAGTACAAGGTCAGTGGTTGCCAGCATGGAAAGGAAGAAGAACATGGGAGCATGAAGACTGTGCTCCACCACAATGAGATAGAGAAGGACACCATTGCCCACAATGGCCACTAAATAGATAAAGCAGAAGGGGATGCTGATCCAGACATGGTACTGTTCCAGTCCAGGGATGCCCGAAAGAGTGAAGGGGCCTGTATGGTAGGCACTCAGGTTGAACGTGGCCATTGGGATATGATGAATAGTTTCTCAGTCCTAAAAACAAATTGTACATAATGAATATGAGAAAATGGTATGGTGATTCTTCCTCTAACCCTTCCTCAGGGACAGGAATAATAACATATATATTAATGTTAATATATATTATATATATTAATAACAATGTTTAAGAGGAGATAATTAATGACTATAAATTCCTACTATACAACCAATGCCAATAAGAATCTTATTGGCATTACTTTATTTAAGCAACCTTCTAGAATATATATGTTCACCCACTTCACCTTTGTGTTTTTAACAGAAACTGAAATTCTTATTTTTTTATTTTAACAATTAAAACAACTAATAACAATGAAGACAAAATCAAAACACATAAAACAACAAAAATGATACATGACCTCAACACAAAATGAGAGGAATTAACAATGGTTGCTACATTACACACTGTTATCTTCAACAGATTTGCTCAGTCCACCAGACATAAGAATGTAAGATTGACCAAACAATCAAAGACAGTAACAAGTAATAATAAATAAACATTGGAAATGATGCAGAGCTTCACCATACAAGATGGTAGGAGTTCAACAATGGTTCTTATACTGCATATTGTTGTTTTCAGATCAGTCATTCTGATTACCAGATACAAGCGTGCAAAATTGGACAAGAAAAAAGAAAATTTTAAGCACTGACTGTTCCTTTCAGTAAACCACAGACATCAGCAATACACCTATTCCAGCTATCCTTATATATACATACAAATTTTCAGAAACTGAAATTCTTAGAAGCAACCCTACCAAAGAAGACCTCATTTTCAAAAATGGGTGGGAACAAGACTCTGTCATACTGGTATCCCACACCAGGGGGGTCCTGCACCAGGCGTGTCCCGCACCAGGGGTGCCCCATTGTGCTGTTAGATGTGAAGAATTCACAGGTGTAGAGACGGTGTAGAAAACAAGGGGAGTAAGTAGATGGCCGGAACTATAATTTGTCCAGCACACCAAGCCCATTTCAGTGATTGTTCTGCTAACCCTGGGGTTTACACACCAGAACATTCCTGGAGACGGTGATGTTCCATGCCTCACTGTGGACAGTGCTTATCAGGAAGAATGTGAGGCACAGCCTCAGGTCCACCTTTACAAGGAATAAGGAAATCTGTAATTCAAGAAAATTGGTTCAAATGTGCTTTTTTTGTAATACAAAAGGGACCTCTAGTGGCAGAAAAATAGTCTTCATATATTGTAAATCCTGAGTCAAGGTAAAACCAATAAGCAAACTTTCCAGCCAGACCTAATATTCTATGAAAACTTCCAACACACTATGCAGTTGAAAGATCTTTACACGAAATCACATTGCAAGGCCCTCGGAGCCGGCCGAGCAGGCTCCCCCAGCCCCCCGCGCCTTGCGCCCAGACAGCGAGTTCTCCAGGAGCGGCAGGGCTCCTGGGTCCGAGTTTGGGCTGGACGCATACCACCACGATTCCCAGCTGAAACGCGCGCACAGAGCCAGGTAGGCCCCATCCAATCCC
>NW_004955414.1:21467914-21494178 GCF_000276665.1 Chinchilla lanigera
TTTCCTCCTTTAATTTCTAAAATAAAAAGAAAAAGAAATCACATTGCAATTCTGTTAACAATCGTATGAGACAGGTGACAGTATTATCCACATTTTACAAAGGGAGAAAGTGAAGCAGAGAGAAGTGACTTGTCAAAAGCCACACATGAAAATGATAAATCTAGGAATCAAGCCCAAGGGATCTTTTCCTAACTGAAATTCTCTACAGAGCCAGTAAATTATGTGGAAAATAGAATTTAAAGATATATCTTCATGGAGCGAAAGACACAAAATTAAGCCCCTTAAAGAAAAATGTAGTAACCTAAAAACAACAACAACAAAAAGTTAATAGCATAAAATCAAATACATCACTCATGATTTTACAGATTGCTTGAACTCCCCTACTTAAAACCAGTGCTAGCAATATAGTTTTTAAAAAATGAAACACAATTAAATTTTTCACACATGATAAAAACCTAAAACAAAGTGACTGAAGAAGCACAAAATAAAAGAGTAAGTATAGTTTAGACAAATTTAAAGGAAGCACTTTAAGAAAATGGAAATCAGAAAAACTAAATTTTAATATATAAAGCATTAGATAGGGCAAGGGGTGCTTTGTGCTATGAACTGCTAAAAGGAACACTATTGAAAGCATAGGTCATGCCACTTGCAAACATCTCTTCTTAGCACTTTAAATAAATACCTTCCAATAGCAACAATCTATTCACCCACTTTTCTACATTCTTTTTATCCACAGTTGTTCTTGTAATTCCCTCTGATTCATGGAAGACATGCATCTAGCCATTAACGGCAGCAAGTTTAGCATTCCTGTCACTACCTGCTCAAAACTTGAAGTGCATAGATGGACGGAGGGGAGGAAAAAGGGCAAGAAAAAGGATGGAAGTGTGATATGTGTATGTATCAACCCCTCACAATGTATGCAGTCAATAACTATAACAAACAATAAAACAGGATGGCTTTATATTGCTACTGAAGTACAATCATTTAATTCATTCCAGGGTCATCTTTTTTTTTTTTTTTTTAGGCAGGATCTCACTATGTAGTTCAGGTTGGTTTGAAACTCACTATGTAGTCCAGGCTAGCCTCAAACTCACAGCAATCATCCTGCCTCAGCCTCCTGAGGGCTGGGATCACAGACATTTGCCACCAGGCCTGGCAAGGGCCATCTTTTAAGTACTGTATCTCAAATTGATCAGCCCCATAAGTCACAGAAACATTCTGTTTTGAATCTGTTCAATTACATGATACAAATATCATCAGACGGGTGTAGTGGCACACACCTGTAATCCCAGCACTTGGGAGGCTGAGTCAGGAGGACAGTTGAGAGTTCAAGGCCAGTCTGGGCTACAAAGTGAGCTCAAGTCCAGCCTGAACCACATAGTGAGATCCTGTCTCAAGAAGGCCAAAAAAAAAAAAAAAAAGAAAACCAAGTATCATCAATTTGTTCTTCAAAACCATTAATCCCTCTAGGACATTCACATTTTTACTACTATTCATTTAAAGCCCAGCTGTTTTGTGTTCTTCTTTCCCACGTTAAATTCTAAGCTTCATCATTTCAATCATTCTCTTCCTAATATTTTATTTGCCTTGCTCCAGTGACCTTCAATCATCTATGTCCAACAAAACTCACTCCCTGGAGTACTGAGCCTAGTAAGTTTTCTAAATCACAGAAAACAAACATACAAACTTCCTAAGTAGGCATATTTGTGCTCCCATAACTTCATGGCCAGCAGCATTAAGCTTAACTGTCCCAGTGACCCCGCTATACAATCTTGTTTAACTCAGTCTCCCTCTAAGAATTCTGTTCCTCTTACTTTTTCAAAGCATAATACTCCCCATCTCGCTTCAACTCCCTCTTTCTCAACAGAAACCTTTCATTTTAGTTCTCGGCCATTCGCTATAAACCATGTAATACTGACGCATCACCTGTACATCATAACTGGAGAAAAGATGTCCCTTTCATATTTGTGGCCACAATCAAACCTGCATCTTCTAGCTCAGGTGCTCCTTCTTTTTCACGTGTTCTTCACTATCATTCAGTCTCTTTCTTTCATTTTCAGTGTAGCTCTTCTACCACTGCTTGGCATTTAAACAGTGTAAATATGTTTAAGTTCTTCTCCCAGTCCAGAGAATGGGGGAAATGACACTGCCTCATTCACAGTGGCAGGGTTGTCTGCACTGCGCATCTCTATTTTCTCGTCTCCTGCTTACTTGTGTCCCTTAACCCGTTCTGCTCTTGTCTCTGTTTTCACCAGTCCCCTGAAGCAGCTGTCACCCAGGACACCAACGACACCCACGCCTCACCTTTCCAGTCCTTGACTTCTCAGCAGTCTTTGACATTCTTGGTCATTGCTCTCGATCTGCATCCATTCTCTGTCTTCAATGTTACATTACAACACTCTGAGTTTTTCTTCATCTTCCCTGGGATCCTACCTTATATTTTGTCTCTTCCCTCTATGTTCTGATATTTCCTGGTTCTTTTCCTATATCCTGCTATTTGTCAAGGCTTTGCAGAAGGTTTTTCTTCTCTGGACCATTTTTCTGACCTATATCAACTCCTAAGTTCCCAATTAATAGCAATATATTGACATATCCCAAGTCTTTACCTCTTATTTAGATCGTGCAAGACATACATATTCAAGTGCACTGTGGCTACCGTCTTCTGGCTGTCTTACTGACACTTCCAAATTATTTTTTCAAAAACTTAAAATTAATACTTCTATTTCATTAAAGCCTGCTTCCTGCTACTCTATGCAGTATCTCAAAGCATATTAACGTCACCCACTGACCCAAAAAAGAAGCTTGAAATCACCACTTATACCTACCTTCACTTAAGGAACCCGCATGCATTAAATTATATTCATCCAGTCATTTTTTTTATTTAAAATAAAAAAACCTTAACAGGGCTGTCAATGCCTCCACAATTTGGTCTGACTTCCAAATGTGCTTTTCAACACATTCCAAGAATGTTTGGTAGAGAGCAGCCTACATTTTATAAAACTGTATATGTTAAAAGCAATTTCCATGAAAAAGATAAATATCCCATGCTAATTATAATATGTAGCTCTTTACCCTTAAGTTGTCATTGAAGCATGCATTGAGATTCATTTCATGTTTCCGAAGCAGAAAGAACCCAGGCCAGAGGTGATGGGAAGAACAAACCACTGCCATTCTTTGAGGCTGAAAGGTCACACTGAGAGTTGTTTTGAATCGGTACCCTGCACACTGACTACTGCATTTTTTCTTAACAATTGTTACAGAAAAATAAGTCTAATTGGCTAATGCATGCAATTCCAAATACAGGTGAGGGAACACATATTCCATCAGCACCGAAGTCTCCTGACTATGACACTGTGCACACAGCCCCTTGTTTTCAAATAATTATTCATATCCTTCCACTACTTTGAAGCAAAACTAAATTCTACATATTGTTTAAATCTCAGCTAAGTCCCATTTCATTCAGTTTACCAATATTTAAATATAGAGCCGGGCGTGGTGGTACACGCCTGTAATCCTAGCACTTGGGAGGCTGAGACAGGAGGATCGTTGCAAGTTCGAGGCCAGCCTGGGCTACAAAGTGAGCTCAAGGCCAGCCAGAACTGCATAGCGAGACCCTGTCTCAAAAAGGCAAAAAAAATTTAAATATAGTTCGTAGGGAAGTTTCCAGCCCTCCCCACGCTAGAAAATTATGTTCCCTCTTTTATGAAATACATCAATTGACAACAACTTATTTAATGTTTGTTTTTCTGGCTAGGTTATAATCTCTTCTAAGGCAAACCACATTAATTTTGCTCATTTTGTTTTATTTTCGTATCTATACAATAATGTACCTACACAATAATGCTAGTGAGTACTACTGAGTCCAGACAAAAATAAGTATTCTCACCTTCTCAATGTCTCTGAAACTCCATTTTAATTTATTATATACGTATTACTTCATAATTAAAGCAAAATAAATCCATTCAAACTTGAAGCTAATAATATTCCAAGCTAGAAAGAAATGAAAACCATTTCCATGAAAGACAAAAATAAGACCACAACTATCATTTTTATAAATAGTGCTCAAGAAATTCTCACCAGTGATAGAAAACATTTTTAGAAGCACTTATTCTGCCCATCCCTCTTAGCTTGCCTGAGGTACAAATTCATCCAGAAGGCTTTTCCATTCTCAAGACTGAATTAAGAAGCCCACCTGTATGTATTCACAGAACTATGCACTTATTTCCTGTGGTAGCACTTAAAATAATTTATGACATTCATCTGTCTAGCTTCTGTTTTTCTTTAGATTAAGACATTTTCACATCCATCACTTTATCTTCTTATTTAAGTTCAATTTCTACAAAACACTAATTTTACTGAATAAATCAAGTGTTTAAATCATGGCACACTATCTTCCATCTGATGTAGAAACTCCGTCTTTTCAGCCACATCTCTCCCACTCTACCTCCACTCTCCCCTATGTTTATCCTACGTTCTGCTAAAATTCAGTATCATGAGTGAATAGCTAAAAGAACAAATGGAAGAATCAGTGCCTGAGAGAAGGAGTGGGTGAATAAAAATCACAGTACAATTACACATACATCCAGATATACAAGGACTTACACAATCTGTAGTATCATGGTGTAGGCAACAGTTCTAAAAAAAACTTTTAGAGTCAAGTATATAGAATTTACATTTGGCCTGTGACTGCAACTTGCATGTATTATCCCACACTGTTTAATAGATTTTGCTAAAATATTTCCTTATAGACATTGGAAGAGAATTACATAAAAATATTCTTAGCTCAGTATCTGAAAAATGTTAAGCTCTTAATAAATAACAACTATTACATAACATCATTACTGTTGCTATTATTATTAAATATACTACTGCAAATACAGGAAAACATTCGTAGGTAAAGAATCCCACAGGAAGACTGAAAGACACAAGTCACACAGAAAGCATTCTAAGAGTCTTCTGGTGCTAAGCTCACAGATCCTTTGCTGTTAGCTGTCACACTGTATCCTCCTTATATCCTTGGTCCTACCTGGGTCTGTGCCCCATATTCATCCCACTCTCTGAGACTTTCAAATCTGCACCTGGGGATGCAGGCCTCATTTCACAGGGAAACCTGAACTAACACTTCTTTCTTCTCTTCGCCTCTCCTTGGTCTCCTCATGTCTTCAGACAACCTCCAGAACCTGAGATCTGCCCTTGACATTCCAACGTGCTGCCTCGTCCAAACCCAACACTTACCAAACCTCAGGCCCTCGACGGGGACTAAGGCATAAACAGCAAGAGCACCCTTGAGAGACCAGGCCTCTTATTCACACTCCTGGACCATCAGAGAAAGAAATTAGAGCTTGCAGGCCCCCAAGGGACTGCAGACAGAAACCCAGTCCATGAGCTGTGAATAGCCCGGAACTCCTGAGGCACTGAGGTCCCAAATGCTGGTGTAGACTGTCCCTGCAGGCTCAGACCTCAGGCGGGGTTCTGAGCAAAGAGAATAATCCCCAGAGTGCACTGGCCACTGCTGCTGGCACCGTCTACAGAGAAATCTCCATGTTTATCGTGTGCATATGAAGGAATTTTTATTTCTCTCTGTTGGTATTTTGTTTGTTTTCTTTTCTCTTGCTGCTAAAAGCTGAAATCAGGGCCTCATGAATGCTAGCATGTGCTCTACCCCTAAGCTACGGCCTCTGCCTCTCTGTGTGCTATTTTATTAAGGCTAGAAATATTCAATCGTTTGTGTAACAACACACAATAGTTCTTCCACTATAAGAATGTAAATGGGTAGTAAGAAGAGGGGTGCAAGTTCTTCTTTCTTATTCAAGCCTAAAATGGGTTGGACAGTGCTATGGTTATCACAGACTAGGGTTGACCAAGCAATGGAACTGTCACATAAATCTCTTCACACACACATTTGCCGGTGCATTCAGACTACAGACATCTTTAGAATCAATCTTTTCAGTTACCATGTTCCTTCCTGTGTCATTTCTGCTGTTGGGGTGTAATTAATCTAAAGATTTCAATTCCACTCTCTTCTCCGAGGCCATAATAATCTTTCCAAAATAGAAATATGATCATTTCTACAATTTATGATGCTTTTAAAATGAAACAAATCCCCTCTGCATAATACAAAAGACCAAGTAATTTCAGACTTAACTCCCTCTTTAGCTTTATCCCTCACTATTCTACCTTAAGATGTACCCTTAGTTCTAGACATGTTCAAATACATTAGAATTTAAAGGTCCAAATGCATTATAATTGCTGAAGCACCATCTCTTCACGTATATTTTCTTTCAGAAATATGCTTCCTGTTCTTTTCTGCCTGGTTCAACTTTTAACATATCTGACCATCTTACTTGGACATTATCTTTCACACATTCCCCTCTTTACTCCCTAATCTGACAGCACTGTCACTGCATCTGTTAGTTACTGACTTGATCCCATTTCTGCCCTCAGAATGTGAATTTCATGATAGAGATCTCATTGTCCACCAGTGAATTTCCACGGGCATTCAACTGATGCCTTTAATTATGAATAGCAACATGAGCGAAGTCAACTTTTGGTCATCTATTTGAAAATAATAAAATAATCATTTTTTCTATCTATAGAAAAGTAGAAATAATTAGACAAGACAAAAATAAAAGCACCCATTAATTCATTACCCAGATACAGCAATAATTCATATTTCAACTTTTCATCTACCAAACATCCTAGCTATGCAAATATATGTATATACATCATCGCTATTGTTCCACAGTGACACTGCACATAAGCGTTTTTATTAAACAATAAATAGTAAATTGTACTTTAGGTATAAATAAAAATAATTGCCAGGCGTGGTGGCACACGCTTGTAATCCCAGCATTCAGGAGGCTGAAGCAGGAGGACTGTTGCAAGTTCAAGACCAACCTGGGCTACAAAGTGAGCTCAAGGCCAGCCTGAACTGCATAGCACGACCCTGTCTCAAAAGGTCAATAAATAAATACATAAATATAATTATGCTATGTCTGTATATAATTTGATCTTTCCTGATACAGAATAAAATATTCCTTTGTAAATGAGAAAATACACTCTTTTTAATGATTATTGATTAATTTTCGACTATTTTATTTATTTATTTTTTTGGTACTGGGAATTGAACTCGGGACCTCGTGCTTGCAAGAATATCACATGTTCCACTACGTGTTGACTTTTTAGTTCTGAAACCACGTAGCATGAGCTGGGACTCTCACAAGAATTATCAAGAGTGAAAAGAAAAAAAAAAAAAAAAGAATTATCAAGAGTGGAGATTTGACCTTGCACAATACTTGCAGAGACTCATTGGAAGCCATTCTTCCTCTCACAGTACAGGCTGTGGTGGAGCTCTGGAGAAGTCTGCAGCAGGATTCCTGCTGACTGTGCAGACAGTTGGGGAGAGGACACTAACAGGGTGTGGGGTCCCAAAGCAATGGGAAGCTGGAGAGAAAAAGCTACAAAGAATGGCTTTCACCCCAGATAGCTCACTTGAGATGTTAGTAAGAATTGCCTCCTCAGTACTCTATAGCCATGATGAGGAGGAGGCCAAGGAGAGAAAACAAAGAGACTGAGAAAAAGCAGCTGCTTTTGCTGCACCACTAAGAGAAACAGATCCCAGGTCTGATTCCCGGGGCCCCAAGAAGAAATCAACAACTGCATTCATCTGCTACCACTGTTAAAAGCCAGGCCACCTCAAGAGGAACTGCCCTAAGAGGCCCCATGGGCCATGCCCTGGATGCAAAGGAGACCACTGGAGATCGGTCTGCCCTCTGAGGTGGAGGCCCCAGAGCTCAGACCCATGCTACCAGTTAGTCCAACAGGAATGAGAGGGCTTGGGGCATGCTCTGCCTTCTCCCTCTGGCCAGACCATCATCTCCATTGAGGAGCCCTGGGTAATCATGACTATGGAGGAACAAGAAAACAGCCTGTTGCTAGACACAGGGGCAAGTCTCTCGGTCCTTCTTTTCAATCCTGGCCTTATTTCCAGCCATCATACCTCAGTGAAAGGAGTCACTGGTGAGGAGGTAATATGCTATTTTTGACAACCCTTAGGCTGTAACTACTTATTAGATCCTTCTTGCATATCTCTGTCTTCCTGAGAAACCACTTTGAAGATACCACCATGTATTACAGCAGCCATTGATATTTTCTTACTAATCTATCCATAACTGTGTAAAGTTTGTAATGTTCCTATCCTATTTCATAAATGGATGTATGTTTATTATTATGTGTTTCCTACAACAACCATTGAGAATAGTTAATGATTTTTCAATAGGTCACTCATGTATAGCTCTATTTATTTTCTTTAGAAGCCACTTTGAAGATACCAAAGTATAGTACAACAACTCTTGATAATCTCCTACCTCTTTTGTCTGTAACTTTTATTTGTCTATTATTTGTCTATTTGTTTTCCTGAGAAACTATTTTGTAGACAATAATACGTAAAATGATAACCATTGATAATTTCCTACCATTTTGTCTGTAATTTGCTAAGTCCCCCCTATTATTATGTTATCCTTCTTTTATTCTTTAAAATTAAAAAAAAAAGAGTGGAGATTTGAGGAAAACCAACAACACTGCATTCAATAAAGGAAAAAATTTTTCTGTCTATTATTTTAATTCAGATTCAGTCCTGTCACACATACAAAAAACTAAATTCTAAAGAATTTTAAATCAATAATAAAAGAAATTATGAAATCTACTTTAAGGAAGAATTTAAATAAGTAGTTAATATCAGTATCCAATGATATCTATGATTTCTTTTTTTTTATAATTATGCAAGTTACTGGTTTGTGATAATATTTCTGAGAATTAATGCAGTTTGGATCTATTAATAAATAAAACTGTGTGGTAAAAGAATCCTATTTTTAAATATGGGTAAACTGTAGTACAGTCTCATCTCAAATTTTAGAGATGGGCAACCCACTCGGGCCCCCCTTCTGTCCCTCTCTTGGACAGAAGCTTTCCTTCCCTCAATAAATATATTCTGCTCTTAAAAAAAAAAAAAAAGTATTCATGTTGTGCTATGACGGCAGCTGTTCCCATTCTCAGGTATGGCACCCTGAGCTGCGGTGACAACTCAGCAATTTAATAAAGCATTTCTCTTTTGAAACTTCAAGACAAAAGACAAAAGTTCTTCATAACCAGTAAATAATAGTGTATTAAAGAAATAGGAAGACAGCAATTAACATAATGGTGTACATAGATTTTAATCCAATGAGCTGGATTTCTGTTCTATCCACCTTTGAATTTGTTTTTTCCCTTTTAAGACATAATGATTTCTCTACACACACTGTAAGCAATCAGTAGATGTTTAGGTGCTTAACAGACCAGGAATTGATTGGTAAGTATATATGTTAAACAGAATTATAGCTTCATTTAATAAGAAAAACCGTTTTTCTGTGCTTTTTTACCATTCTTTTTGATATTCTTTAAAAATTTGTAGCTTTCCTTCCTTTTGAAAGTATTTAAGGCCCTGGCATTGTGGCGCACGCCTATATCCCAGCACTTGTGAGGCTGAGGCAGGAGGATCGTTGAGAGTTTGAGACCAGCCTGGGCTACAAAGTGAGCTCAAGACCAGCCTGAACTGCATAGTGAGACCCTGTCTCAAAAAGACCGAAAAAAAAAAGAAAAGAAAAAAAGAGTATTTATCAGAGAATTCAATTGATAAAGAGCTTAGAATTTTACATGTCCTTCATTTTAAATTTGTCACTTGCATGGAAAAAGTGTTGGCCTCCAGATTTTCTTTGGAAACATCTTTTTAAAATTCATTATGGTTTATATCTAGATGTCCCCCCAAGAGCCTTATAGGCCCAGGGGTAGGACTTTTGGACAGGGATCGGATTATGGGCGCTCATAGCTGACCTGTTGTTAGCAGGTAGAGGAGATCACTGGCGTGGCCTAGAGGGATATGTCTCCCTTTCCAGCCCTTCCCTTTGCTCTCTGCTTCTTCAGAGCCATGATGTGAATGGCTTCTCCTCCACCACATAAATCAGTGGTTTCCAGGGGATGGAAATGGGAGATATGGGTATGACTGTCCACATTTTTGGAGAATCAGCAGAACATGGACTGAAACATGAGCCAAAATAAACCTCTCCTACTTTACTGGGAGTGGGGGATAGTCTCCTACTTTACTGGGGGTTGAGGGACACAACATCTACCTGGCAAGTGCAAGATCCCCTGCTGGGATACTCTGTCCCAGAGGCAAGGGAGATGATTAAGACACTATCTTTGGAGTACTGCATATTTTCACCCATAATTAACATCACTGAGTGGGTGGGAATGAGATGGCAGAGCCCTCTGAGGGTTAATAGATATATGCTAGTTGGCTGGACTGACTAGCTGTCTATTTTCTTGTTAGACAGAAAAGTGGAAGAAGTTCCCTACCACATCCTTGTATGTCAGCTGCCAGATACTCCACCCTCATGGGGTGCATGTCCTCACTGGCATCCTGGCCTGAAGGAGTTGCACGTATGGTCTCCATCCCTGTCCGCCTGAGGTACCTGCTGGCTGCATCAGGAAATGGCTGAAGTAGGAAATGGCTGACACAGGAAATGGCTGAGCTGTGTGGTATTGGTGGAGCTCAGTCATCACAAAGCCACGTGCTTTTCCCTTCATGCTGGTTTTTGGGGATCTAATTCTATCCCCATCCACAGTATGTGATGAGCATCTCCTCATTTGATGATGTGGACACCTCCTTTAACGACTGTGTCACTTACCTCTTTATGCATTCTCTTGGCACTTATTTTGACCCTCTTTTTCAATGGGACCGTCTGCTACCCACTGAAGTATATCATCTTTCACGGCCATGATGGTATAACTGGCAAGACGGAACACTCCCAGAAGAAAATGTAAGAGAAGATCTTTATAGCCTTGGGTTCAGCAAATACTTTTAGGTATGACACCAAAGGAATAAGCAACAAAAGAAAATAACTTCATCAAGAAAATTTTTTAAATGCCAGGGACATAGCACAGTGGCATAGCATCTACCTGGCAAGTGCAAGATCCTAAGTTCAATTCCCGGTACCAAAAAGAAAAAAATTTAAAAATGTAAACTTTGAGGTTTCAGAAGATTCCATCAGGAAGGGGAAGAAAATAACAGTAAGAATGAAAAAAATACATATTTGTAAGTCATAAATGATGAGGGGCCTATATCTAGAATAAAGAACAAAAAGAATGAATAAAGAATTCTTACAATTCAATAATAAATATCCAAGCTACAAATGAGCAAAATATCTGAGTAGACCTTTCTTCAAAGCATATGTGCAAACGGCCAGTGAGCACATGAACAGATGATTGACAGCATTAATCACCCAGAAAACGCAAACCAAATCCACAGTGAGTACATACTCTTACATTTGAAAAGCTACCAAGCCGGGATACAGTTAATGAAGACAGGAGAAACTGTAATCCTCTCACACCGCTGATGGGAATGTGGAATGAATGGCACAGCCACTTCCGGCAGTTCCTCCAATAACACAGAGTTACCACAGAACCCAGCATCTCCACTTCTAGGTACACCTAAGAAGAATACAGGGCTGGGGATGTAGCTCAGCGGCATAAGTGCCTGCCTGGCAAGCACAAGGTCTTGAGTTTGATTCCCGGTCCAAAAAAAAAAAAAGAAGAATACAAATATACTGACCTCACTATCCATAATGTCTCCAAAATGGAAAATAACCCAAGAGTCCACCAACAGATGAGTGGATAAAAAAAATGCATTATATCTCTGCAGTAGTGTCTGACCATGCAGAAGAATGAACTAATCACACATTCTACTATATGGGTGAGCTTTGGAGATGTTTCCCAAATTAACAAAGCCAGCCAAAAATGCTGTACAATTTTATGATTTCTCTTCAATGAAATACCCAAAGTAGATACATCTATAAAGACAGAAAATAGACTAGTGATTTCCAGGGCTGAGGAAATGGGAGCTACGGAATGTGATGCAAATAGGCAAGAAGCTTCTCTTTGTGGTATAAAAATGTTAAGGAATTTGGTAATAGTGCAGAATGCACAGCCTAGTAAATGAACTAAGTGGCACTGAATGTTATACCTTGAGAAGGTAAATTTTATGGTGAATAAATTGTATCTCAAGTGAAAATGAACAAACCAAAGCCAGGTGTAGGGGCACATGCCTGTAATCCCAGCACTCAGGAGGCTGAGACAGGAGGACCACTGCAAGTTCAAAGCCAGTTTGGGCTACAAAGTGAGCTCAAGGCCAGCCTGAACTGCGCAGTGAAACCCTGCCTCAAAAAGAACCCACTCCCAAAAAACCCCCCCCAAAAAAGTAAGTCTGGCCCAGAAATAAAAGTCATCCTAAATCTGGAAGATGCTGAAATTGACTGATACAATTTGCTGTCTCCTGGTTACTAGCCTTTAATATTTCTGCTCTCATTACTTCACCTTTAAAGTCCATTTGTGTTCCTTGTCTCAGCTGACACAACGTTGTGTCCCCCCTCCCTCCCTCCCTCCCTCCAGTCCCAAGGACAATTTCATTCTCGGAAGCCGCCCCTAACTTCACTAGGCCCAATTATTCCTCTGCATCTGGGTTTCCACAGCATGTATGTTCACTTTACTTCGTATTGTGATTACTGGTGGTCCGTGACCTCAAATGTTGACCCAGGGAAGGACACGATTAAGCTTTGTCAAATGTTTGAACGAACAAGACAGTCCCCATACACTCTTCCTTTAGGATGCCATATGAACATAAAAGCTTCTTAGGAGTAGTGGAGGGGTAGAGAAAGCACCAAAGTTAAAAAAAAACAAACAAACATGGATTTGAAGACAGACACGAGCAAGTTGATGAATAAAAAAATATCAAAAGGAAAAAGCTTCAAAAACGGCAATGGGAAGAAAGGAAGGCAGAAAAAGATTGGGATTGAAGGCACAGAAGAGAACTGGGAGCGAAACTTCAAATGCAAAATGAAGTTAATAAAAACTCTCAGGCCCAAGGCCTTTGAGTTGCTGCTGAGCCCTTCCCCGCCCTGTGCTCCAAACTCTCAGTGTCTCAGTAGACCTCTCCCGTCTGGCCCTACGTGCCTCAGATTGATGATGAACAGATGCACACTGACCTAAGTGGTGGGGGCGGGAACTGGAGCTGCGAAGGGGAGGAGTGCAGAGCGGCAGGAAAATCTCTGCTCCCAAAGGAAAGGGGAGTGAACACTGGATGAGGCAAGACCTGAGCTTCTATTCTACATAATACGGAAGCCTGAGCGAGGCACGAAGTGTTTAACTGAGAAGCTGAATCTGAGAAGGGGGCACCAGGCAGGTAAGTTCAGATCAGATACTCTTAGGATCTGGAAAGATATTAATGAGGAGGCAATGGGAAATAGGTACCAGATAGGTGCACAGTTCTGTGGCAACGTTCAAAGAAGGGCAGGGGTTCCGTACTAACTCAGTGATAGAGCACTTGCCTGGCACGCATGAGGCTCTGGGCTCAGGCTTCAGCACCACGCACGGAAAAAGGTAGATGGTTAATGAGAACAATGGGCCAGGGTAGACAGAATGCATCGTGTTTTCCTGGGAGGTTGATTGGGAGAAGGGCATTTTAGAGAACCACTGTCCAGGTGAGGATGGAGAGACGGGTGCATAACGGATATGACTCCCAAGGAGGATGCACGAACCATAACTTACCATTATCCTCAGGCACTGAGGGCCACTGGAAGGGATAGTTAAACTCGAGTCTGGGAACCATGTATAAAAGATGTATGAGTCAACCTCCTAGACACAGCAGGCAGGTGAAGGACTCAGAGACAAAATAGAAATTCACTAGAAAAGAAGAGATAATTTCTCCAATAGAAAGAAAAAACTGAGAAGATGGAGAATTCTAGCCAGAGTACAGCAAAAACAAGGTAAAAGAGTTTGCATCTGAAGGCCAGGCGTGGTGGCGCACGCCTTTAATCTAGCACTCAGGAGGCTGAGGCAAGAGGATCGTTGTGAGTGAGATCAGCCTGGGCTACAAAGTGAGCTCAAGGCCAGTCTGAACAAGGCCAGTCTGAACTGCACAGAGAGACCCTGTCTCAAAAAGACAAAAAGACTTTGTGTTTGATGTTGTGCATTTCCGCAGGCAGAGATAAACATATTTGCTACAATGGGGCTTACAGGAGAGAAGAGGAGAGAAGAGGGGAGGGGAGGGAAGGGGGTTTGGAATCAAAATTCTTTGGTTAAGAAATCAACAACAGTAAGTGAAAGAATGACAGAGAGGTTCCAGTGAAAACTGCCCAGATATGTAATAGGTCAGATATAGCAAATAAAAGCTACTGCCTAAAAATGGAAACCAGGAATAGAAGCCACCATGAGAAAGTGTCAGCGACTGAGAGAATGAAATGGGAACTGTGGTCAGTGATACTCAAGTCTCTGACTCAGGAACACAGCCTGGAAGTTGAAATCCACAGCCAAGGGGGCTGGGGATTTAGCTCAGCGGCACAGCACCTGCCTGGCAAGAGCAAGGTCCTGAGTTCGATTTCCGGTACCGGAAAAAAAAAAAAAGAAATCCACAGCCAAGTTTGAATACTCTCCTTCTGCCCTGTTCCTACACCAAAAAGCATGTTTCCTTGGGGACCCAGAGATGTCTGCTTAGAGGAGACACGCTGGAAAGGAGAGGAAGTCCTAAGGCTGGGGTGGGGTGAAGCCATAGACAAGGGGATTGGGTGTAGAAGTGGGAGGTCTTATGGAAGGACCACAGGATAAACAGTTTCAAGTGGGGTTCCTGGAGGTGCTTGCTCATCCTGGAGTGCAGAAGAGCCAATGGGTGGCCGAGCTGGGGTGCAGACAGATGTCGCTGGGGTGGGGGAGAGAGAGCAGTGTGAGCATGGAGCCTCAGAGCGCCATTGCTTAGGGGCAGAGGATTTTATGCTGATGTCACTGGCAAAGGTAGGCGCATGCAGAGGAGGGTGAAAGGAGCACAACAAATGGCACAAGCCACAGACTAGAAGACAGGGTGAAAGCAGATGTGTGACTGCGAGCCTGGGATTTGCGGGGTACCGGTCTGTGTTCTTTAATGTAACTCCCGTGGTGCAGTGGGAGCACACCTACTGTCTCATTTCTGAACACTTGTTATAAACTCCATCCCTGGCATCAGGAAATAAGACACAGCTCTGAGTCTCAGGGAGCCCATGGCATAGTAGAGCTGGAGAGAGAGAGAGAGAGAGAGAGAAGAAGGAGGGTGAGGGGAAGAAAAGAATACAGCAGTATAAAGGAAATATCGATTTTAGCCATATTGGGGAATGAGAAAAATCTTTCTGCATTAAGAAATTTAGCCTGGTACAGTGACACACACATATACTCCCAGCACTTGGGAGGCTGAGGTAAAAGGGTGGAGAATTTGACATGAGCTTGAGCTATGATGAGACAGACCCTGCTGAAACAAAGAGGAAGGAAGGAAGGAAGGAAGGAAGGAAGGAAGGAAGGAAGGAAAAAAGGAAGGGAGGGAGGAAGGGAAGAAGAAAGGAATATAAAGAGGACAATGGTAATAGAGGAAGCAGAATGCATAAAAGATTACAGAAAAAGAAAGCACAATATTTGAGTAGGGAAACCAGTAAGTGTGTGTGTGTGTGTGTGTGTGGTGAGTCTTTTGGAGCATTATTATATGTAAAAGAACACATAAGGAAATTATTCTTTAAAATATACATACATGCAAAAATACATATATATGAATATTTACATGTATGAATGCATGCATGTAAGTATGCATATGTATTTGTGTGTGAATGTTTTATTAGTAGTACTACCTATCTGTAGTATACTACATTCACCATGGGGAGTTAAAACATGCACATAACACATCTTAGTTCTTTTCTTCTAGCACGCACACCTTTAATCCCAGTGCCCTTGAGCCTAGCTCTGCACCACAAATCAATCCCAGTGTCACATACTCTAG
The DNA here is from genome assembly GCF_000276665.1 of Chinchilla lanigera. Taxonomy (NCBI): domain Eukaryota; kingdom Metazoa; phylum Chordata; class Mammalia; order Rodentia; family Chinchillidae; genus Chinchilla; species Chinchilla lanigera. Next base: position 21,483,795 of record NW_004955414.1, read on the forward strand.
ATCCAGCCACCTCTGAAAAAGCCTCACCTACGACTGCTGAGGCTTTGGGGAGACATCTAACACAAGCCATAACACCGCTTAATAAGGCTTCCACAGGCCAAATTTAATATACCAACAGGAAAGCAATTTTTCTCATTTTAAATATCAGAAAATTGTTATTCAGAGAAGACTGTGTCTTGTCCAAGATCAGGCAGTCAATAGCTGATGGAGCAGATCTCTAATGCAGGGTTCTTCGCAAGCCCTCGAAGGTCCTTTCTAAGTGCTATAGTTTCCTTCACGGCTCCATCACATCAGCAATCTGTGCCTGGGGGAAGAGAGCATAGGCTCTACAATACTTCCTACTCCAATCCTACTCTTGGGAAGTCTGCTAACTAAATCCAATTGCTCTTTGGTGGGAAACTGCTGCCCTCTGTGCAGAGCTTGGGGCTTTTGCAGAGTTTGTGACAGTTCATGCCCCCACAGAGATTGTACAGGGTTTTTGTTAGTTTGTTTTGTTATATTGAGATCAACCCAGGACCTTGAGCGTGCGAGGCAGTGCTCTACCACTGAGCTATATTCCCAGCCTAGAGTGTGTGTGGTTTTTGTTTTTGGTTTTTTGGTATTCTGCATGTCACTGATTTTCAGAACCTGTTGCAACTGTGCTGTTGGTAGTGCTTTTTTAATTCTATAGTTTTCTGAAGTCTTACTGCAGTGTAAAGAGTTCCTGAATAAGGATGAACAGCCTATCTGTGGACAGGGCCAATAACTGTGTACTTTGCGCAGAGCCTGTGTGTGTTATTGATAACGTGCCTGTGGGTTAAGCCTTTGACTGTTATAGGGCCTATGAGCATGTATAGACCTTGTGTTTGTTTGCAAGCCTTTATGTACACTCCGTGTCCAAAGTCTGCAGCTATTTTTCCCCTATGATGTAGGTGAGGGCTTTGCAGAAAAATCATTGCTTTTTTATCTGCTAACAGCACAGCTGCTATGAACAACTCTGACACTCGCACAGCAGGCTGCCTCCTCACCGGCATCCCTGGGCTGGAGCACCTACACATCTGGCTTTCCATCCCCTTCTGCACCATGTACATAGCTGCCCTAGTAGGCAATGGCATTCTGATCTGCAACATTGTCTCCCAGCCAAGCCTGCATGAGCCCATGTACATGTTCCTGTCCATGCTGGCCAGTGCTGATGTGTTGCTGTCTACCTCCACCATGCCCAAGACTCTGGCCAACTTCTGGTTAGGTTCTAGCCACATTTCCTTTGACGGCTGCCTCACCCAGATGTTCTTCATCCATTTCCTCTTTGTGGCTGACTCTGCTGTCCTACTGTCCATGGCCTTTGACCGCTATGTGGCAATCTGCTCCCCTCTGAGATATGTAACAATTCTCACGAAGAAGGTCATTGGGAAGATCGTCATCGCCACCCTGACCCGCAGCTTCATCATCATGTTTCCGTCCATCTTTCTCCTCAAGAGACTGCACTACTGCCGGGTCAACATCATTGCGCACACATTCTGTGAGCACATGGGTATTGCCCACCTGTCCTGCTCTGACATCTCCATCAATGTCTGGTATGGGTTGGCAGCCGCTCTTCTTTCCACAGGCCTGGACATCATCCTTATTGCTGTTTCCTACATCCACATCCTCCGAGCTGTCTTCCACCTCTCTTCTCAAGAAGCCCGGTCCAAGGCCCTGAGCACCTGTGGATCCCATGTCTGTGTCATCCTACTCTTCTATATCCCTGCCCTCTTTTCCGTCTTTGCCTACAGGTTTGGTGGGAAACGCTTTCCACGTTATGTCCATATCCTGCTGGCCAACCTCTACGTGGTCATTCCCCCTATGCTCAACCCCATTATTTATGGAGTGAGGACCAAGCAAATTTTAGAAGGGGCTAGGCATATGTTTTCAAATCTTGGGAAAGAATTTAAGTAAATTTAGGGAAATGCTCCCAACTTGCGCATATATATATATATATATATTTGGGTTTTGTTATGGCATCTGTCATACATGCACATAAAATACTTTCATTATGTCCATCCCCACATTACCTTTCCTTGCACACCTTCCCCCTCCCCAGGTCCCTTTCCTCTCATCTAATTCTTTTCTATATTTGTTAACTGGCCTATATTTGCTACACCCTCTTCTCTACATGTCTTTCAATTATCCCCATGTTATTCTCATCCATGTCCCATTTAACTGTGATATTTAAATATGCCATACACTCAGATAAACCTCTGATTTCTTTCTTAGGTCCCCATAACAATATTCACCCACTCTCTTCTACCTATTAGTCAAATTTAATCATCTCAAAAAGAACTAAGGGTAAGATAATTTGCCATGAATTTACCATTCAAGTAGGATTTTTCTCAGCATCTACTTGCACTGAATCCCTAATATGTTCTTAATTACACGTATGTAACTTTAGCATTTATTTGCCAGTCGAACATGTTTCTTGTGGTAACCCCTGAGAACTGTCATATCTGAAAATGTAGGTCCATGAGATAGTTATACTTCTTAATAGTTGGACAAATCTATATTCATATATCTAATTCAGAAATACTAGCTCCACAGCATATGGATGTGGATCTATTTATCATTTTAAATGTAATATCTAATTTCAAAAAACTTTTATCAAATAATCCCAGCCTACCATTACCTATTCCAGACATTTTCCTCAAAAAAGAGCTAATAAAGACAGTGTACTCTTTTCTATTAAAATATGCTTTAATTAAAACATCATATTCATTATTAAATTAGAAGTCAAAATGCCTAATCTAATACCTGTATTATCAGTGAATAGCTAAAGGAAAATATATCTATATATCTATGCCTATATCTATATCTCACTTATCATTAACACTAGGAACTACCCTAGCCTGATGTCCTCTAAGGCCAAATTCAGGCAACACAGCTTGAATTTCACAAGACCAATTCATCCTTGAAAATGTGGTTCATAGGGCCGTGGATACAGCACAGCAGCACAGCACCTGCCTGGCAAGCACAATGTCCTGAGTTTGATCCCAGTACAAAAAATAATAAAATAAAATAAATAAAATAATAAAATAAATAGGAAAGGAGAGGAGAGGAGAGGAGAGGAGAAGAGAGAGGAGAGGAAAGGAAAGGAAAATGTGGCTCACATCTCAGCCCTATCATCCAGCAGTGAAAGATACACCTTTTGAGTTTCTATACCACTTTTCATCAAAGTGCTTGTTTTGTTTGGTCATGAATATTCATTTTTGATTTATTAGCTATCTTCTAATATTTGGTTCTTAATTCCATCTAAAGCAGTACATACCTTGAGGAAAAATACTACTTTGCAAGTTTTTTTATTCCTATTGTTCCAAAGCATCACAACATGTTCTCATCAGATATGCATGGTGTGTGTGTAGACAGAGATTCTTATTATAAAAATTTAGTATTGTTTTTCTATTCTACATGCATTTTTCTTTGAGAGGGTTCTCAGCATTGGGATTCAGTAGCATACAAGGAGAGAATGGGTGCTTTTATTTTTGTCTTCTCTGATAATTTCTACTTTTTCTACATATAGAAAAAATATGATTATTGTACTATTTTCAAATAGATGAACGTAAGCTGACATAGATTGTGTTACTATTAATAATTAAAGGCATCAATTGAATGCCTGTGGAAATTCATTGGTGAACAATGAGATCTCTATCATCATGAAATTCACATTCTGAAGGCAGACACAGGGTGCCAAGTCAGGAATCCCATGGAAAAGTTATTGGAAGCCTGGTGAGTCAATTCTAATCTACCACTACCAGTGAAAAGCCCAGAGAGAATAAAGACACTATGGCATATTTGTAGTTGCGGGGAGCCAAGGGGCTTCTAAATCTAGGTAGGGTGATGGCTAATCGGAACGAAGGCCAGAACCTAGGGCTGAACCCAGGTTTTATTAATTCATCAAGAGGGGAGTGGCTTGGGGAAGTAGTGGAGCTGGGCTAGGTAGAAAGCCTGAAATCACCTCTGCCAGTATACAGAGAGACAGAGAAATGCAGAAAGTGTAATCTGCATAACACAATTCAAGGCAGTATCTAATATTTTGGGGTTGGTGCTTCAGCTCTGACGTGTAACTTTGTTATGCCCTGAGATGTCATGGCCTCTTTCTTGAGGCTCAATGCCAGCTGACAGCATGGAGCATGGCACTCCATCCTGCTAGGCTCACACATGCTTCTTGGGAGGCATGGGATGGGGCAACACTGCCCTGTCACCTTGCTTCAAAGACTACACATCAGCACCTCTGCTAAACTGATTTGCATTGCTTAAAGCCATTTGCAGGGATAAGGAAATGTCCTAGCCAGCTCTGTACACATCAATACATGGACACAGGGCCAGCTCTAGCCAAAATGGGGACAACTGCTCTTCTTTCAAAAACAGTCATCCATGTGATCCTCCACAAGTCACAATGAAGTTTTAGATTCTACCTATCTCACCTTGTAGTTTTTCTCAATAAAACACTCTTGAGAAGGGGGGTCAGCAGACAACCCACTTCCCGGGCCCGCCCTGGACTTCTTAGACAGAAGCTATCTTTCTCTCACTACATTTTTCCTACTCAAAAAAAAAAAAAGTTTTGGGTTCTAGATCTTTATTGGAATTTTGAATCTTCCTCTTTATTAACTGTAACTCTGAGCACATTACCTCTTAGCTTTCTTACCTTTACAATGGAAATAATATCACCTTTCTTTTAACGATTTTATGAAAAATAAATATATACATCTCTCTTTTAAAATTTTTATACATCTATCTTTGAAAAGCACTTAGCATATAAATAAATACTATACAAATGGTAGTTTTACTTGTATTTCTGCTTCAATTATTGCTTATTAATGGTTGATCTCCTACCTGGCAATTAGTAATTGTCCTGAGACCTAAGAATACAAGAAGAAAACAAGAACGAATCAGAAAAAAAAAATTTACAGTAATGCTTACAATAAATAAATTCACCCAAATATTCTTATAATATGTCAAAATTAAATACATTTTAAAGCAAATTAAAGACACTGTTTTAATACAACTATACCACTCAAGATACACAGACTTTTTATTGTTTTCCAAATATACTAGACTTCTCCCTAGCTTTAGGCCTTTATATACATTATTCTGGTCGCCTGAAACATCATTCCCTTGATCTTCGTATGACTCAAAAAAAAATGAAGCAAATAAGCACAGGTTAATGAAAAACTCCAGAGAACTGTTTCTAAATTATACTACAAGTCAAGGGCTCATTTTTCCCAATGTATAAAAGCTCTTTACAGTGTAGAGAAAAAAAATCATAAATCTGTTGAACATAACAGACAAAGAGGAACCTGGTTCAGAGGCACATTTCTATAATTTCAGCCCTTGGGGAGGATGAGATGAAAGGACCACTTGAATCTAGGAGTTCAAGACCGGTCCAAGAAACATGTAAGACCGTACCTCAAATAAACAAAATTAAATGGGCAAACAAGCAAAAATCCCAAAGATATAACTAGAATATGCTTAATTTACTATAAGAGACAATACAATAAAAACTACACCAAGATATCATTTGTCAAGTTGGAAAAGATGAAAAGAATTAACTCTGTGTTAGTCATGTTAGAAATCTGATCTTCTCACACTTTGCTTATTAATGTACAACATAATGGAATTTCTGTGGAATTTGGAAATACCTATCAAAATTCTTATACAATGATCCTTTGGCCTAGAACTCACACTTACTTGAAATTAGATTTCAGAATGCCTTGATATGGACAAAATTATCTCTCCACAAATTTAGTCATCGTGGAAAAAAAATGTACAACATAAAAATATTTGAAACAACCTAAATACAGCGGTATCTTGATACTTGTCATTAACTGGTTCCAGGAAGTGCCCAAAATGATGAGTATCAAAGTTTTGGCTGGAAAGCAATTCACAAGTCATCAGACACCAGCAAGTTCTAGCCTGCCATCAAGTACCAAACAAAAGTACCAAGTAAAAATATGGACATCAATCTATCAAGTCCAAATTTAAGGAGTATCAAAGCAGGTGATTTCCAAGGTATGACAGTAAGTCTCAATTCCTAAGTTCCAAACCCACACCCTTCTGCTCGTTAGAATTGTAAGAACAGAACTTGATAACTCTTACCATGTTATACGAAGGCTTTTTATTTAAGTGCTGGGAATCAAACCTAGCACCTTACGCATGCAAAGCAAGAGCTCTACCACTGAGCCACATCCCCAGCCCTGCATAAAAGCTTTCAGAGTCACACAGACTTGGGTTAGAACTGCAGTCACTATATGCAATGCATACTAGCCAGCTGTTTTTCACGACACAATGAATTTAACCTCTTTAAACCTCAGTTTCATTCTTAGTTTTAAAAATTTCATCTATTTCAGAGGTTGTTTTGATTGTGAATTTTGGAAAGCAAAATTTTTCTAATACAGTACTATTTCAGTAAAAGTAGCCTAGTGGTGGTTAGAATTAAAGATAAATTTTGACCTTTTTTAAGTGAAATGCAGCTTCCTGGAAGAAACACTTCAAGAGCCTTGCCTGGGGCTGGGAACGTAGCTCAGTGGAATTGTGCCTGCCTGGCAAGCACGAGGTCCCCAGTTCAATTCCCTGTACAAAATAAAAAAAATTTAAAATAAAATGAGCCTTGCCTGGCAAATGAAAGGCTGAGAACCCAGGGAGAGATGGAATAAGGAAGATCTGATTCAGAGGGTATAACTTAAACTATACAGTGTATTAGTGTAGTGTAGGATAAACTACACTACAGTTTCCCAAAATGTAGCACAGTTTACACAAACACTACCTAGGGACTTGAGACATTTTTTTTTTATCTTTCCAAGTCTTTCTCATTTCTTCCTCTAACACTATCTAGAGAGTTATATTATTATCCTCAAATATGCCCAAATGAATGATGGTTTAGGGGAAGAAAAACTATTTGTCCTTCCTCCTACTTTCTCCAACTGGGAGTCTGACAATCACACGGACAAAAGACAGATAAACACAAACAACAAATGCACCGACATGGGCAATGTTTGATGTTAATAAACATGGGAGAAACTCAGTAACAAATAGCTCAAAGGGTGGTGAGAACTTGGGCTCATACAACATCCTCATGCAGAACACTACATTTTTACATAGGTAACAAGACAAAGGAAGAGGTTTTAGGCTGCACAGGGGGTCAACCTGTGGAACAGTACACAGTGGGAAATAATGAAGGATGAGGAGTAATTAATAAGGTTCACTTACGTAGACATTTTTTTGTGTGACCTCGCTGGGAACAGGTTGTTATCCCTGTGCTGGTGTAAGATGAAAATCAGGATTCCTTGGGCTGGGGATTTAGCTCAGCGGCAAAGCGCCTGCCTGGCAAGCGCAAGGTCGTGAGTTCGGTTCCCGGTACCGGACAAAAACCAAAAAAAAGAAAATCAGGATGCCTTAACCAGGGGAAATAATGCTCTGCTTCTAGACAGCTGGGGGAGGGCAGAGAGCTCTTTCGGCATTTTCTTTTGAATCCTCTGCCTTAGGCTTGAAATACTTGTATTAGCCTTTGCAGGTGGTAAACCTCTGTGATCTCAGCACTCTAGAGGCAGAGGCAGGAGGACAGCTATGAGTTCTAGGCCTGCCTGCGCAGCCAAAACTATATATGGATACCCTATCACAAAACAAAACAAAACAAAAGAAAGCAAGACAACTCCTCCTATCAGAGTAGCATATTTACAACCTTACACTATCCAGGCTGTTCTAACAAAATACTATAAACCATAAGCTAAAACTACAGAAATTTATTTCTCACAATCCTGGAGGCTGGAAAGTCCAAGGTCAAGCAGATTTAATGTCTTGTCAGGACCCTCTTTCTGAGTCACAGATGATATCCTCCTCCGCTGTGTACCATACAGTAAAAAGGCTCTTTCCTGGTGACACAATCACTTTGGAAAGGCCCCACCTCCTTATGCCATCAACTGCTGATCAGGTTTCAATGAATAACCTTTGGCAGGAAAGGTGGGGCTAGGGCCTGAGGGGTGGAGGGTGGGGGTGTTACTCAGATCACTGTGGAACCCGTCCAATGGCTCTATCATTTCAACTTGACATACGCTTCAGGAGAATGTAATTGGAAAAAAAAAAAACAAAAACAAACCAGTAAGTAAAAGCCAAATGTTTCTTCGCCTATCCTATTCCCACTTTTCCAAACGTCATTGTTAGTCCTATAACAAATACAAAGGATTTCAGAATAACACCATTTTTTGAACTTTCACGGCCCACTTCTTTATTTATTTATAATAATTTGCCTTTGAGAAAAATAAATGCAATTTTTTTTTTTTTTTGTCTTTTTGAAAGAGGGTCTCGCCATGCAGATCAGGCTGACCTTGAGCTCACTTTGTAGCCCAGGCTGGTCTCAAACTCACAACAATTCTCCTGCCTCAGCCTCCAAGCGCTGGGATTACAGGCATGCGCCACCCAGGCCAGGCAATAAATGCATTTGTATTTCTATGTTCACATCAATTGTGAGTGGAATGAAGCCACTCTGTGCTACATGTTTGATTTTAGCCAAGTCTTGGAAAGTGCTTCTACCTTTCCATACCTTCCTTCTTTTGTCCTCCACCCTTCAGTCTCAGAGCCTCGATGCCCCAAAGCAAGCAGAACCTCGAAGATTTAATTTAGAAAATAGCTGTTAGTGAAGAATAAAGGAGGAGGCGACCTCCTTCTGCATCTCTTGACACTACCTTGAGAACCAGTGCTGCCCACAGCATCTACACAGACCACATCTTACAGTTCTAGAAGGACATTAAGAATCAGCCAAGAAAAGGTCCTATGTACTGTGGTCTGGGTCAGTTTTCAACCTAGAGGGCTGGGGATGTAGCTCAGTGGCACAAATGCTTGCCTGGCAAGCGCAAGGTGCTGAGTTCAATTCCTTGTACCAAAAAAAAAATAGAAGTTGAAAAAAAAACAACCAATCAAGCTTTCAGGGGCTGGGGATTTAGCTCAGCGGCACAGCGCCTGCCTGGCAAGCGCAAGGTTGTAAGTTCGATTCCTGGTACCAGGGAAAAAAAAAAAAGCTTTCAACCTAGAAAGTCCAGCCATTTCTTCATAAATCTTTAAAGCTCAGGGTATTGGAGGTGGTTCCTATACAGAAACTCATAGGAATTGTCAGGAAGCACTATTAACATCTAGAAATGAGAGACAAGATGACTGATTTCCTCACTGTGGAATGCTGGGTGCTGAGTAACAAACCCTCCAGTTATTATCTGGTTCTGTAACGGTGTGCTCCATTGATTGTATTTGGTTAACTTAGGTCTAAGCTCTATTTGCAACCACATAGATTGTTTAAAAAATAATAATAATGCAAATGTTTCTTGTCTCATATTCAAAATGATTCCTGTTCTTGGTAAATGGAAATTCACTTTATCTTATAAGGAATTAAAATGTGTCAAATGCTCATTCCCCAGTAATGCCACACAAAGAATCTATTCATAAGACAAAGCAGAGTTTTAATTAACAGAGTAAGGGGCAGTCTTCAAAGGGAAAAAGCAAAGTTGACATATTTATAAAGAAATGGTGAAACCCTGTAATCCCAGCACTTTGGTGGCTGAGGCAGGAGGATCACTGAGAGCTTGAGGCCAGCTTGAAATGCAAGACCAGTGTAAACTACAGAATGAGACCCTGTCTCAAAGAAGCAAAAAAAAAAGACTAATCTTGTTTAAGTTGGTTCTGCAACTTGGAGCATTAGTATTAGATAAGAATAACAGTTTAGAATTAATTAAACAGCAAGTGTTTAAAAAATATTAAGAAGTAAACTATTGTTTAATGTTATCTGTTAAAGACTTGAACATGTTGATGTTCATTTAAATGTACCCCTAGATTGAATAATAAAGTTATTTGGAATTTTTATCTCCTGGTCAAGAGCTTCCTAAAATGGTAAATCATACCAACAAAGACAGTAGAATAATAAGGTTTATTAATGCAGGAAGTGAACTGTATAGGAAGTAAATTTTAGCTTTTATTCCTTAAGTCATATTCTTATTTGCACTGATGTTAATGTTGTGCTGGTATGCTCATAAATACATCACTGATGTGTGTTTATTGTGTATCTGTATGAATGCTGTAATTTTACCTGGATTTCAAATTCTTTGGGGGGGGGTACTGGGAATCAAACTCAGGACCCTGTGCTTGCTAGGGAGGTGCTTGTGCCACTGAGCTATATCCCCTGCTCTAGGTGCGGGCAGAATGACTAATCCCAACAGCAGGCTAAGAAATTTTATAAGAAGGGTGACAGAGAATAAAGAATTGTCATCTGGAGAGTCAAGAGTTAGACCAAGACAGAAATATTTCAAGATTTTGGCAATATAGGGAATTCTGCTGGTGATTAACTGAATTTCAGGTTGTCCACTAAAAAATGTCAAAAGTTGGAAAATGGCATAAA
>NW_004955414.1:21494287-21527437 GCF_000276665.1 Chinchilla lanigera
TGTCTTCCATATTTGAGATTTTATTGGTTGTGTTGAGGATCAGTACAGACATTTCACTTTGTACACAATTCTTAACACACGTACCAAAAATCTAGAACGCCATGTATTGGTTTTTTTTTTTTCAGTTATTCCAGTGACTTTCCAGCTTCAAATTTGGAGGCAAATTTCCCAGAAGAGGATTAAGTACCAGTATCCTCAAATGAGCTTCTTGCATCTTAACACATATAATTGCCGTGTTCCCTGTGGTCTCAAAGCAGTGAGCGGCATTGCCTATTGTCAGATCAGTGCGAGCGGTCACTACAGCAAAACGCATAGCTGTCTGCTCCAGCTGATGCCAATGTGCAGGCTGAAGGAGGTGCAGAGCTGAAGCTCCCTGGAGCACAGTAGTCTCTTGATTTCTGGGACATCACCCCACCAATTCTCTCCCTTTCTGGGTAAGATGGACCTCACCTGCTCACCACAGCACAGCCAAGTACCCTGTAGGCTATTTTTTTTTTTTTGCTTTAAGAAAACAACAGTAGCGGGCTGGGGATTTAGCTCAGCGGCAAAGGGCCTGCCTGGCAAGAGCAAGGTCGCAGGTTCGATTCCTGGTACCGGAAGAAAAACAGTGAAAAAACAAACAGTAAAACTCCACAATTTTTAAAGTGCTTACAAACATATTTAAATCCTTTAAAAAAAAAATCACTGAATCCTTATCATGGAGTGAGGGGAAGCTGTAAAACCAAAATTAATCAATGCTTAATCAACTATTACACATATTGGTGTGCCTCAATTCAATTTTGCTAGTTATATGTATTTTAAATTGTCAGGGGAAAGCATATACAAATGAGGCAGCCGGGCGGTAAAGTGGCGCATGCCTGTAATCCCAGGACTCGGGAGGCTGAGGCAGGAGGATCCCTTGCGAGTTCGAGGCCAGCCTGGGCTACCAAGTGATCTCAAGGCCAGCTTGAACTGCATAACGAGATCCTGTCTCAAAAAGACAAAAAAAAAGGGGGGGCGCTTGACTTCAATATCAATATCTACTTGCCTGTGGTAACACGAACTTTTGTGTTCACCATTCCGCCACACTTTTTCTTTGCCTGGGTCACATGTTTCTACTTCCGAGTACTCCGGGACTGGTGTTGCAGCATTCCTGAACAAATCACAGACCACACTTGAAAAGTGTACACAACTAGAACTCGGACCTTGCCACAGGTTTTTCTGGCCCTTCCACTCCTTTCAAGGCACTTCCGCATCCGGGACTTTGTCTTCTCCCCGCCCCGCCTCAAGCCCTTTCTTCTTCCGGTCAAGATCTGCAAGGGCTTGGGAGTTGGTGCAAGACCTGGGCCTTCACTTTCTCAATGAAAGTGACCTATGTACGTTACGTACGAGCACTTTCTCTAGCGGGTTTTATCCCCCGCTCCTTTGTTTCTAACTACCTGTAGTTAAGCAAAAAAAGACCTCAACAGTTGGCTGGTGTTGGGGAGAAAAGTGTATTGAATTTTGCTGAAGTGTGACCCAAGCTTAGGCGGCCGGCCTGGAAAAGGTGATCTCGGCCCAAGAAGTGGCTGTAAAAGGCGCCTGTCCAGCAGGGCCCGAAACGGGAAGCTAAATGCAATGGAAGAAGCAGCACGGAAACCTGGATTAAAAATCCACCATCGGGTGACTGCTTAGTGACCAACAGGGAACCCACATTTCCTCTTTCTGCTCCAGGAGGTAAGAGCAGTTTCTTTCTTTCTTTCTTTTTTCTTTTAATTAGAACTTTTTAAAGGTATATTACACAATTCACCTCACCTTTGAAAGTGCTATATACAATTCCATTTTCAATTATATTCACAGATCCTCTCTAGCATTGACAATTAATTATCATGACCTTCCCCCCAAATGATATAGCCCTTTCTCCCGCCCCACCACCTGGCCGAAGGCAACCATTAATCCACTTTCCGTTTTTATAGGCTTGCTTGTTCTGGGTATTTCCTATAAATGGTATCTTATAATAATAATGATCTTTTGTGTGTGACTTCTTTTATTAGCCTAATCTTTTTCTTTGTTGTTGGGGTTCGGGGGGTTGTTTTCTTTTCTTTTTTCTTTTTTCTTTTTTTTTTTTTTTTGCCTTTTAGAGACAGGGTTTCACTATGCAATTCAGGCTGGTCTTGAACTCACCTTGCAGCCCAGTCTGGCCTTGAACTCCCAGAGATCCTCCTGCCTCAGCCTCCAGAGTTCTGGGATTACAGGCCTGCGCCACCACGCTAGGTCTTAGCCTAATGTTTTTTTAAGGTTCATCCATTTTGTCATCACCTTGTTCCTGCTTATGGCTGAATTACATGAGACTGTATTGCCACAGTTTCTTTATCCATTGATTAGTTGGTAGATATTTGGATTGTTTCTGTTAGGCAAACAGACATTACCAGGCCTGAGGGGCAAAGGAATGTCCATAACAACGTGTGTTGCTAGCTATAATTAAGAATCAAAGACCTTATAATCATTTATTCTCACACCCAAAGACCCAGGCCTCTATTTCTAGAACAAGACCTACAGCATTCCTGGTTGCCATAGCCTAGGGCCCAATGGTATCCTAAGAGGAAATACTCCTTAAAGTCCCTTCCATCTTGGTCTGGGACCTGATTTGATTAGAACTTTTTCTTCTTTTCCTAGGTTTTTGATTTGATTAAGCCCTCTGAGGGAGCACTGCCCCTCTGAAAATGACAAGGAAGACATTTTTGAGTTACTGACATTCTAAAGTAACCTCTAAGAAAAACATGGAAAAGCATTATAATCAGCCTACATCCCTGAATTCCAGAAGTAACTTTTGTGTGCATAAAACAAAAGTTCGGTGATACCTGAACTCACACTCCGTGCAGATGCTTTTTTATGGCACCGCCTGCCTTCTCACTTGAAGGTACAATTCACTGCATATTTATTTTACAATAAATTAATTCACTCTATACCCCATGCCGACCTCAAACTAGAGGTGATCCTCCTGCCTCAGCATCCTGAATGCTGGGATTACAGGCATGCATACCACACTGTGCTCACAAATTCTTTCCTTAAAGGCACAAGACTGAGAAGTAACAGCCTGTTATACACAGGGTCGGGCTTGCCAGTGACAGTTTCCCCTTTTTGGTTGTTCCTGGCATAATGCTTCTGTGAATATTAGTGTAAAATTTTTTTGCATGGAATTATATTTTAATTTCCCTTGGATATATACCTAGAAGTAGAATTACTGAGTCAAATGGTAACTGTATGCACTTTGAGGAACTGCCAGTGACTATACCATTTTACATTTCTACCAACAATGTATGAAGATCCCAATGCCTCTAAAACTTCACCAAAACTTGTTATCATCTGCCTTTTCAATTCTGGCCTTCTTAGTGGATGTGAAGTGGTATCTCCTTATAGTTTAGATTTTCCTAATGGCTAATGGTGGTAAACCTAGTTCCTTTCCATTTCCCAGGTAACCCTATACAACCCTGGCATTAGTAATATAAATTCAACATTAGATTGCATTAATGAATAAAATGTTAAAATAAATCCACTTCATTCATCCAGAATGGTAAATGCTTTATTTTTCCTAGGTCCCATGCTTCAGCCTTCACTACTTACATACCAAGTTTTACATTGTCAGATTCCAGGGTGGGAGGGAATCTTGGGCTCTCTCCTAATTAGAAAGGGAAATTAGATAATTATTTAAAATGTTTCAATTGCTTTGCATTACTTTAATGGCTAATTTCACAGATCAACTTGCCATAGCACTAAGATGTATGGTCAAACATAATTTTAGCTGTTTCTGTAAAGATGTTTTCAGATGAGATTAACATTTAAATAAGTGGACTTTGAATGAAATCAACTGCCCAGATAAGGTGGGTCCATCTCATTCTGAGATCTAAGTGGAACAAAAGATTGACCTCCCATCACAGAGAGGTAAGGCTGCTAGCAAATGGCCTTTGGACTTTAAACTGCAACTCTTTCAGGGTCTCTAGCCTGCTGGCCCACCGTGCAGATTTTGTAGCTGCTGGTCTCCATAATCACAGGCGCCATAGCTTCCGATAAATCTCTGACCCTATGTATAAGTAATATTTTGCTTCTTTTCTCTCAGGAATTTTGACTAATACAACCACATTTTGAAAAAGTCCAAACTTCTGGTGATTACCTAGCTTTCTTGTCCATTCCTGCTGCTCTTGTCATTGAACATTTATTTGTTGAATTCTTCACACCAGCATCCCTTGGTGGTTAATGTTTACAATTATGTCCTGATTCTGTAGGGTCATAGCCCCTGGAAAACATGATCAAGATCAGTGAATTTGAGATAAGTATCTTCTCTTTCACCTTGAATCTTAGCATAGTACATTGCAATTATTTATTCATTTGTCCTCCTTTTAGCCATTGAAATTCTGCACCAATAACTAAATCTGATCCTACCTATCTGGCTTTTTAGTTTGTTTTTGCACGTTCAGAACAAGGGTCCTGCTAGGTGTTTTCTGTGTAATCCATAGGCACCCCATTACAATATATGTGTTTCCAAGGTGTAACCATCTCAGATTCATCCAGGTCTTTAGTACACAATCATTTTTTTTTTCTTTTTTTTTTTTTTTTTTTTTGGTTTTTGGTTTTTCTCCGGTACCGGGAACCGAACTCACGACCTTGTGCTTGCCAGGCAGGTGCTTTTGCCGCTGAGCTAAATCCCCAGCCCCAAGTACACAATCATATATACTTCCTAAGTGGTTCTTTTGTTTGTAAATTTTCTCCTCTTGAATCTTTCCCACACTTCCTTGACTATAATCTGAATTTGTTTTTCAAAGTGCAAATCTGAAGTTATTACTCCTTTAAAAACTTTTAATGCCATGACATTATGAAGTTTAAGGTAAAAAGCTCAGGGCTCCTTTGGGACCACCTAATCTGTCCTGTCTGGTCTGTCTCCCACCAGCCTCTCTCTCCTGTCATTTCTTTGGCTCACAGAATAGAATTTGCCCTCTCACCATAAACCATGATGTGCACTGTTCCTGCTCTCCTCCAAAGTTCTCTTCATGATGGAGGGTTTTTTTTCTTTTATGGAAATACAGAGTCAATAAATGGTTTAAAGCTGTCTTACACATGTTTTTTACAACTTTGCTTTGCGCTATGTTCTGAATGTCTGTGTCGTGCCCCCTCTTCATATGTTGAAATCCTAACCCCTAAAGCGTTGCATCAGGAGGAGGCCTTGGGGAGATTTTTAGATCATGAGGGCAGAGCTTGCCTGAAAGAGATTAATGAGTTAGTTCATAAACAGGCTCAGACAGCCCATTTGTCTCTGTCCCTGTGTGCAGAAGCAATGAGAAAGTGACTTCCGGGAAATAGGCCCTCACTGACCCCCTGTTTATCAGCACCTTGATCTTGGACTTCCCTACCTGGAAAACAGCAAGGAATAAATTTCTGCTGTGAATAAGCTACTCAGTTGAGGGTATTTGGGCATAGCAGTCTGAATGCACTAAGATACTCACAGAGCACGTCTTATAAGCCATCATTAGAATAGTGACACGTGTCTGTGCTTCTTTTGAGAGCCCAGTGACCTTCTCTTTGCTTGGGTACTGTTCAGAGCAGTCCCTGATATTTAGCCCCATTCGACCTATGTTGTCCAGCCTCTGCCCTGGCTTTCTTGACTGCCAGGCCCTTCTCCCTCTGTGTGTTCCCAACCACCTTATAAGCCAGGTAACACTGACCCGGGCAGAGTCCCTGGACAGGATGTTTTGTATTATTCTTTTCACCATTGGTAGACCACTGAAACCTGTATCTGCAGTTCCTAAACTGTATAAACTTTTAATTTTTTTTTTTTTTTCTTTTTGAGACAAGGTTTCGCTATGCAGCTCAGGCTGGCCTTGAGCTCACTTTGTAACCCAGGCTGGTCTCAAACTCACAACGATCCTCCTGCCTCAGCCTCCTGAGTGCTGGGATTACAGGCGTGCGTCACCACGCCCAGCCCTATAAACTTTTCATCTCCATGTGTATAAGGGTTTAGAAATTGATTCGTGATCTCTCATAGGTTAAAATTACAGACACAAGTACTCATACACACATGTAATTTTAAATTGATAAATTTTAATGATCTCGCAAAACATGCCACTGTTCCAAATGGTTACCTTCTGCTCACTCATAGCTGCAGATATTTTATTTAGACATTTTAATAAATTTAGTAAGAAGTATAGGTGTGTTCACAGTGTTAACTGAGCTGATAGGTTGGAAAAGCTAAAGAAAATCGATGCCGATTCACAAGTGTGAATCCCCAGGGCTTCAGGTGTTCTGAGGGGCGGGGCACAGGATTTGCTGTTCATTGCATTGCTTTGCATTGCTGCCATCAAAAAACGGGGGGGCGGGGTGCGGCTGGGGAGATAGCTCAGTGGTGTAAGCGCCTGCCTGGCAAGCACAAGGCCCTGAGTTCGATTCCCCTGTACAAAAAACAAACAAACAAACAAAAACCAGGAGGATCCAGCTTACTGCCTGGTGGCCCAGCAGCCCACGCCTTAGGCGGCAGGGGCTCTCTGGGTCGACCCGCAGCCCGACCGCGGGGAAGCCGAGCACCTCCTCCTCCCAGCCCCGCCTCTTTCCCCCTGGGTTTTCCAGCTTTGGTGGTGGAGGTGGAGCAGCTGCCGCAAGGCTGCAGCAAGGCTGCAAATCCTCTGCTCTGATCCAGGCCTCGGTTCCAGGTTAGTGAGCAGGTCCACTTCTGGCCAGCCTGTGCTGCGCCCACTGGGACAAAGAGCGCGACACTTTCCCTCCATAGGGCGGGCCGGGGTCCAGGGTGGAGAAAGTGCCCGAGTGCCTCGAAGTTTGAGTTGGTTCAAGTCTGAGCAAGGAACAGAGAGAGGCACCCTCGCAGGTAGGACTGGGCTGGCAAAGGGCGGTGAGGATCAAAGCCTGCTTTTGGTTGTTAAAGGATGGAGGGACAGCGGCTCTGGAAGGGTTGCTCTAGGGAAGGACGGCAAATTCCTGTCCAGCGTGGCCTGCGAGAACAGGCATCCCCTCCCCCAGCCCCAGCCCCAGCTCTGCTGCTCCAGGAAGTGAGCACCATTTACCCTTCACCCCGGGAGGCCGGACTTCTCCCAGAGGAAGTTGGGGGCTGAGCCACCCCGGGTGTCCGCAAAGGTCAGAGGCCGGCATAGGAGCGGCTCCCGGCTTTCTCAGAAGGGAAGTGAGCCAAGTGTGGGTAAGGCAACGTAAAACTCCTCGGACTGCCCTAAAGAACTTTGATCACCAGATGCTACTCACATCTGGAGCATCCCTCGGGATGCCCGCTGTTCTGCGGCTGCCATGTCCCTGTCGGAACTCAAGATATAGATACTTCTTGGCCTTTCTCACAGTGAGTGAGTTCACTGAGGTGGGGAACATTTTATTTAATTTAATCAGTCAATTGAGACAGAGGAAGGGGGTGGGGGTTAAAATTATAGGCGTTCCAGCCAAGAATTCTGGCCCTTACACTTCAAACCCTGGCTGTGTGCCCTGGCCCTGTTGCTTGACCTCTCTGAGCTTTCATTACTGTTGTCTATAAAATGGGTAGAGTAACGTGTATAATTTAAGAATTTCTTTAATAACTGGGCAAATGTTTGAACACATAGGAGAATGGCTGACATAGTAAATACTCAAATTAATCGTATTGAAGAACTCTGTGCCTAGCTTTAAAAAAAGACAATCAAAATACTTTTGAAATAATATACAAGGGAATAAAATATGCTAAGTATGCATATGTTAAACAAGAATATGAACTCTTACTTGTAGCATCTAAACAAGTTAAAATATAACAGACTTTTAAGGTTTAAGAATCGCAGGGGCCAAGGATATAGCTCAGTGGCCGAGGATATAGCTCAGTGGCACAACGCCTGCTTGGCAAGGGCGAGGTTGTGAGTTCGATTCCCAATAGCAAAAAAACAAAATTAAAAGATACCACAAGTACAGAACAATTTTATAATGTAACTTTTAAAAAACTAACACTGACTTTAGGAAAAGAAAACCTGTCCAGGGCAGTATTTTAAGAATTTGCAAAGCTATTTTCTTAAGTTTTTGAAATGCACAGGAAATAATTTTTGAAGTTAAAAACATTTGAAATTGATCATATTCCAATTGGAATTCTTAATGGTGCTGTCAGATCAGTTGTAGATAGCAGGTGAGGTGGACTGTGGCCCTGCATACACGGGAGGCGGCCCAGCCCTCTCACTCTGCCTCTCCTGAGCCCCTCGCCGCCGCGCGGACCCGTCAGTCACTGAATTTTGCCCTGAAACCCACTCTGACAAGGATGTGTGCTTCCGCGCTACTGCTTCAGATCTGAATGACATCGTCTGTAACTCTCCTCCATCTTTCTAGGGCTTTTTGGCCCCTGTATTGTATCAACCTGGGAAGAAAGATCCTTTCTGTAGTTGAGTACCTCTGAAGCCTTAATCTGCATGACAGTGATCTCGGAGGTCATTTTTAAAGTGCAGGCTCTGAATTGATAAAGAGCACCTGTGTATGTCAAAGCCATCGGTTTGCAGACCACAGATACCTTTTTCAGGCCTCTGCTTCCCATCCCACTTAGTCAGGCGTTTGGCCACTTTCATCTTGTAATTTGACCCTCGAAGGTCCTCAGACCCCAGGGTTTTCAGGTCTGCACCCCTCATGCCGCCAGACTCCCTTTTCTCCGCCCATCCACACTGGTCCCAAGGAGACCAGCAGCTTCCCTGGTCTCTGGCTTGCGCTGGCCTGTAGCAGGCCGTCAAGGGCTTGCTGGGTGTGGACTTGGGCACTTAAACCTGCACCAGCCCTGGGCTCCTTCCCTTCACAACTGCTTCCTTCCTTCAACCTCAGCTATTCCCTTTGACAAGAGACATCAACTCTTACAGCATCTTTTTCATTCAAGAATCTGGGTCAACATATTAGATGGGGGAGGGGGTGGGCTGGGGTGGAGTGCAGTGCTGGAGTGCTTGCCCAGTATGAATGGGATTCTGGGTTCAATCTCCCACCACTGGGAAAAAAGAAAAAGAAAAAACATGGGCAGCTAATGAAATGGAAAATGAGCCCTGTAGTCAATTTTAAATTTTCTTAAGAGCTTTGTAAAAAAAGTGCAATGAGTAAAATTAAATTTAATATATTTTATTGAACCCAGTGCACTTGAAGTGTTAGCATACGAAAGCATTATAAAATATTAATGAGATACCTTGGGTTATTCTTAATAAATCCTCAAACTCTGATATGTATTGCGTACGTTAATGATCATTTCTGATTAACCACTCTTCCAAGTGCTCGCTAACTGCATAGAACTATTATATTCGACAATATGGTTCTAATTCACGCTAGAGGATCAGAAACCAAGCTGTCCCTTTTTCTCCATTTCTTTACCTTCTTCCCCTTCCCTTCTCCGCCATTTTTTCTTCTTCTCAACTATACTGAGTTACAGTTGTATCTGTCTAGTCACAGATTGAAGCATGCAGTTCTGTTTGGGCACGTGTGCAGTCCAGAAACACCATGAAACAATGGACATATTCAGGCTTGTTTATCCCTTCCTGGACCCAGGACCTCTGCTCTCCTTGCTTAACCTTGAAATTGGGCCTGACCTCCTGGTACCAGCAGCTGCATATTCTGCCCATTCATCTGGGCTGAGGAGAGCTCCGGGGAGCCATGTATGCTCTGGGCCTGAGGAAGTTTGGAGAAGCCACTTGTCTGTAAAGATTTGGAGTTTTAAAGTTCCATTTGCACTGCTGGTTACTGCGTGACTACCTGCACTCACGATATGCAAAGGACATTTACTTTACCCTCAGTTTTTCCTCATGACACTTTGCAGTTTGTCTCTTCTCACACCCTTGCGCCTTGGATTCTAAGGATGTGCTTTCAAATGCTGTACCTTTGTCTTTTCTGGGATTTTGTTGAAGTAGAATCATACAGTTTTGCTGTTTGGTATCTCATGTCGCATAATGCTTTTGAGATTTATCCTGTTGTATGTATCAGCAGTTTCACTTAACTGATTATGTTAAGCTGCTTCTAAAGTTGCCTACCTACATTTTAAGTTTGGGTTAGAGTTCATCGTATTTAGTAAACTGTGACCTGGCTTCATTGTAAGCAGTTTGTGACCTACTCTTACAACAAGTAGCAGGGTCTCAGCCATTGACAGAACTGCGTTCCAGTAAGACAGTAGGAACCCTAACCAGTCAGGCTGTTTATACGGTACTTCAGTATCTGTGTATGGCTTCTTTTTCACTGAATAGAAATAAAATAACTTATATGGTAGGGTGAAGTATTCTGAATGATTTGTTCCACACCGCTTCCTGATTATGATTCACAATAAGTCCAGTTAAGAGTTGCAAAAAAAACATGACAGGATCAAAATGTGCAGCCGGTCTTTAAATTTTAAAAGTGTATTCCAGAAAAACACACATTGCCATTCATCTCCTTCAAAATACACCCGCTCTCTTCAAACACACTTATCTCATCGTACCATCGCTTTCTGAAAAGATTCTCGAGGTCTTCTACCATAGCTTTACGAGGTGTGATCAAACATACAGTATTGTGAGTGCTACTTCTAATTTCCATCCAGCTGGAAGACAGGCTCATAAAAACATTAACAGGTGTCTTCATCCACCTTATTCACCAGACCTGGCACCATGGAACTTCTGGCTGTTCCCCACAGTCAAAATGCCCATGAATGGTAAATGGTTTGAATTAATTCAGGACATGGATATAGCCACAACAATCCCACTAAAGACTCAGAGAGAGGACTTCCAGAACTGCTTCAAAAACTGACAAGAAAAATGGGATAAATGTGTTCTAAAAGAGGAGAAATATTTTGAGAGGCATTAATGGCAATGTGTCTTTTACTATAATAAATTTTTAGGATTTAAACATTCACTAGTTTTCCATTGCACCTCATAATTTATGTCTTTTAACAGTAATATGCCGTTGTGTGACATAGCACAGTTTGTCCCTTTACCAGTTAGTGTTTTTGGTTTTTTTGTTTGTTTGTTTCCCAGTTTCGGGAATTGAACTCACAACCTTGCGCATGCCAGGCAGGTGCTATGCTGCTGAGCTAAATCCCCAGCTTGACCAGTTAGTGTTTTTATAGATGGATTTTTTTCTGGGCCATTTTAATGAGGCAGAAACTCTTCCTTAAGTGTATTCTGAGTGAAATTTTGCCCGAACTGAAAGCATGGATATGTGTCTGTTGAGGGAGATGGGATGCTTCTATTAAAATTGTATGCATAATACGACTACAATTTTTTTAACATTACAGTTTCATAAATTGGCACATGGGACCCCTACTGCACTGCCAACATTGAGCCCAGCTATAATATCAGCAGTAAGTTGTAATTTCAAATTCAAATCATGCTTCTCATTTCTTGTGATAGGTGCACTTTTAGGCTCCTGGGTCTGTGGGAAAGCAAAGAAGAGATTGGGCCTCTGCCTTTGTAACCCAAATTTAACAAAGACAACACACCCTCATGGTGTTTGTGCTAAGTGAGGTGATGCGGCTGTGACCAGAGATACTAACAGACCAACTAAATGCTTGCTTTCTGCAGGTGTGGTTAATGTTAACAGTTCCTCAGATGAAAGGTAACACCAATTAGTAATGCTAACTACGCATTCAGTTTATTCACTTGCCAGCAATTACATTTTGTACCCTTTAGGGAGAAGAGGCAGGTAAAGAGGCACACAGAGCCCCAGCTCTGTAGCCTGATTGTCTATACTCAAATACCTGCTCAGCCATGTGAACTAGCCACTTTGCCTCCCATTGGGATAGCCATAAAGTCGGGTTTTAAGGGTATTGCATTGCTCTTACTAAGCAGGACGGAGTGGGATCCTGGTCCAGGATGTGAGGGAGCACCACAGGACTCTAGATGGCAGCACTCGGGCCCCACCTTGGGGCACTTGTGCCTGCCAGGGTACCACACAGTAGCCCTGCTCAACTGTGCTTCTGTCTTACAGCTTCTTTCTTTGGGGCACTTTCTCAGGCCTTTTCTTCTAATATGAGTGTTGTTACTGGCAGGAAGTTCGAGTTCCTTAAATCTGCCCAACGTGCAGCATGAGGAAGAACTGGTAGTTTTATAGGTCTGCAGCCTACTTTGAATCATTTTGTATCAGTGTGCATCTGCGTTTGCTGGGGACCAGTCAGAGACGAATTAAGGAATTCCACCTGCTCCCAGACATCCTGTGGCCTGTCCTGGGGCCAGAGTCATTGCACCATCAATGGGCAGTGTGCTCTGATTTATTTATTTATTTTTTTTTGGTAACCCAAACCCAGCTCCAGCTAAGCAACAAATGTCTTCCAGTGAGAATGATTCAGTGCTGGAAACAGATTTTCCTAAAAAGCCAAAAATACATGCTCACTATGATTTCAAATAATGGTAATATTAAAGTCAGTCATTGTCTCTGTCTCCTTATTGAGGGACCGAATATGCGTACGTTTATGCGGAGTTGTCCTATGAGGGATAAAGAAAACATGAGAACGCGCCTGTGATCCCACCCTCTGCAAGGTTGAGATAGGAGGAGTACAGGTTTGAGCCCAGCCTGGGCAACTTGGTGAGACTCTGTTTCAAAAATAATGGGGATGTAGCTCACTGCAAAAGACCTGGGTTTTGCCCAAGTATTGCCTCCCCCACAAGCATGAAATTTCAACTAGTTACAGAAGTGTTAGAATATTTCTCCTTTTTATAGTCACTCCTGTTTTTTTATACTTTCCTGAGAAGGTGAGCAGGAGGAATTCCAGGGCTGTATGGAACAGAGGCGGGCAGGTCCTCACCACCAACATCTTTGCCTTTGGAGATAAGACACCAGCGAATGATAGCAAAGAGGTAAAAAAAGTTCACTCAAAAAGTCTGATCATCTGTGGAGAGAGGGTGACGTTCTACCTTTTCATTCATCCAAAGTTGAGGACCTGTGCATCCATCACTGTAGTGACTACTGTGGAGATACCATGAATTAAAAAAAAAACAAAAAACAGTGTCTGATCTCAGGGGCTTAGCATCCCACTGGGGGGGATTCAGATAATTGTGATATCAGGAAGGAATAAGGAAAACCAAATGTCGTAGGTGTACAGCGAGTGATTGTGTGGCAGAGCAGACCCTTCTGCTAAGGGACATGCAAGAAGTGGGCCATGCAACAGCGGGAGAAAGTGTCTCCCTTGAGCATGAGTAGTAAAGGTAGAAGTCCTGAGGCAGCAGTGTGTTTCGGTAGTTTTAATATTGAGAATGTGTTTTAGTGAGGAAGGTAGAGGTCAGGCAAATGAAGGGTCACACAAGGCCCCACCTGTCCAGGGTCTCTTGTTTGTCCCTCCAGCCAATAAGAGTAAATGAAAATCATGATCAGTAGTTTAATAACGTTTGAAATTAGTATTTCTTGAGTTGGGATAATGAAAGTGTTAGAAATGGGAAGGAGAAGCTCTTGTTATCCCAAGTGTCTGACCTCTTTTCCCCGCACAGGTCTCTCTCATATCCTAATGCTTTTTCCTTTATTCTTCTACTTAGGCTTCCATAAGCAGAACCATCTTAGAAGTCCGGGCCGAGTAGGAGAGCAGCTACAATGACTTCAAGAGTTCTAGTGGACATCCGAGAGGAGGTGACCTGCCCCATCTGCCTGGAGCTCCTGACAGAACCTTTGAGCATAGACTGTGGCCACAGCTTCTGCCAAGCCTGCATCACAGAGAACAGTGAGAAATCAGGGCGCCACCAAGAACAAGAGAGCAGCTGTCCTGTGTGCCAGACCCGTTACCACCCCCGGAGCCTCCGGCCTAACCGGCACCTGGCCAACATAGCAGAGAGGCTGAGAGAGGTTGTGTTGGGACCTGGAGAGCAACCAAGGGTCGTTCTTTGTGCATACCATGGAGAGAAACTCCAGCTCTTCTGTAAGGAGGACGGGAAGCTCATTTGCTGGCTTTGTGAGCGTTCTCAGGAGCACCACGGTCACCACACGTTCCTCATGGCGGAGGTAGCCCCAGAGTACCAGGTGGGAGCCCGGGACAGAGGGAGGAATGGGGTCTGGCATGGCAGGGGATTTCTAACTTGGTGTTGTGCTCCCATCTGATCTCTTTTTCTTCCTCTCATTTACCTGGAGTAGGAACCTAGGAAATGCCCTCCTGGTCAAGAGTAGGGGTGTTACTCCTGGTACAAGACTGAGTAGAAGGAGCTGCTTGGGATGAAAATGAGGTCTGGTGGGTTGAGTGTGGGAGCTACATTGGCAGTAAAAATACTCTGGAGTCAGGTTCTTGCCCCGGCAGAAAGAAAACCAACCTATTTCTGCTGGTCCCTTCACTTGTCTTTAAAAGATACTTGGGTCTTCACAGTTTTTCCTCTCAGGACAGGACTGGCTTCTTCTGAGATCAGCACAGATTCTTACTTTGGTCCATGTTTAGCTACTGAGACAGCTTAAATCGTCACCTTGCTTGACCTGATGTTTTTCTTCCAGGAAATGTTCCAGGAGTCCCTGAAGAAGTTGAAGAAAGAAGAGGAGGAAGCTGAGAGACTAAAAGCTGCTATCAGGGAGAAGAGGGCATCCTGGAAGGCAAGAAAGATTTCATCTTAGGGTGTCCTAGGAAAGGAGCCAAGGCATAGGACCAGAGGGCAAAGTAGCCTGGTCCTCTCTCGCTCTCTTCTGACATTACAGCTGGAAGGACTTCAATGCATACCTTCCAACAAGGACAAGACTAGGGTTTAGAGAGCAGATATATCACACAACAACTTGGGTTTCTGATTCAGTTACATAGGAGGTAAAGCAAGGCCTCATTCATAGTTATGGATTGTAGTTTACTATTTCAGGCTCTTTGTTCTTCCGAAAATGCTAGTTCAGTATTCACAATTGGTAGAGGATGCTGATGCAAAGCCGTGAGAGGTTAGGCTGTCTGAAGTCTAGGCCTCACGTGGAAATCATAGCCTGTATCTAAAAGAGTTAGATAAGGTAGCCTGGGGCCAATGACCCGGGGAGAGCAGAAGGGAGGAAAAGGGAAGATGGAGTTCCACAGGCAGTACCCCTGCTTGCCAGTGAAAGCAGTGGTCAGCCTGAGTCACCCGCCCCCTGTCGAGGAGACCCTCAGGCCGCCAGATAGCAGCCTCTTTTTCTTCCCTGATGCTGAAGAATCAGATGGAGCCTGAGAGACACAGGATCCAGAAAGAGTTTAATCAGCTGCGAAGCATCCTGGACAAAGAGGAGCAGCGGGAACTGAGGAAGCTGGAGGAGAAAGAGAGGAAGGGGCTGAGCATTCTAGAGAAAGCTGAGGGTGAAGTGATCCGCCAGAGCCAGTCCCTCAGAGAGCTCATCTCAGACCTGGAGTTCCGGTGCCAGGGGTCCACTGTAGATCTGCTGCAGGTGAGACTTGGGACTCTTCACACCATCCCCCGAATACTAGGGTCAAGGAAAAAGCAACTTTCCTTCCTTTGCAGGACACAGAACTAACATCCTGGTGAGGGTAGAAAGCAGTTCCTTTGGCCCTGTTAGGCCTCTTCCCTATTGAACTGTGCAGAGGTCAAGGGACAAAGCGTAAGATAATTTCAGAGTGCAGAGCCCCATTTTTTTACCACTTAGGACTGGTCGCCCAGAAGTTAATTTGATACTGTGGAGAAGATGTGCTTCATCCAGGAGTGCTCTACACGAGTGTTCCTCAGTCTCAGCACTGTTGATGTTCTGTGCTAGATAAATGTTGTAAGGGATTCCTTTACCTGGTAGGGGGCTATTTGGAAACACCCCTGGCCTCTATCCATTTAACCTCAGAAGGACCGTTCCAGCCAAGCATGACCTTCAAACCCCTCCTGACATTGCCATGCATGCCCATGGGAAGCATATCCGTCTGTCCCCACCCCAGCGGAGAACCACTGTTCATTGGCTACCACTTGTCTGGGATGCTGGACTAAGGGTTTGTCCTGTGCTGTTTGTCCACTTGAGTCAAAGGAAAACATGTCAAGTGCAAGTTCTTAAAGATTACGTAGTTACCAGCCCTTCTTTGTTACCCCTGTCTGTGTTTCATTTGCGGGGTCAGTGGATAAATCTGAATCATGAGAGAGAGCCCTCAGCTCTCTTGAACACGTTGAAAATGAAGACTCGATGTGAAATCCGTGGTAAGGTAGGTGGTAAGAGGAAGATGACATTAAGAGACAACCATATGTTTAGTTTGTGTACTTTAACAGCTTCAGCCACCACAATAGAACGTGAGCTTCTCACAGACAGAAACCATTACCCTGTCATCACAGTCCAGGCCCAGGCACAATGTATGGCAGGTAGCAGATGATACAAATATGTAACATTACTCACACACACTTAGAAAAAATAAAGGAACCATGAACTGAGTCATTTTTTGATGCGTTCCCATGGGTTTTCAGGGAGAAGCAAAGTTCTCAGCTTTCCTTTGTGACCCCCACATTTGGATTATTTATTCTATATTGCTGTCATGTCATGGGGTGGTAGGAACGGGATGAGCTGGCCTACTACTTCCTGATTTAATCTGTCTTTTTCTTCCTAGGATGTGAATGATCTCACCCAAAGGTACGTATAAGAAAATGTGAGGTGATGCTTTTAGATTGCCAGACACTGCGATTATCCTGTAGTTGATCAGAAGGAAAAAAATCACAGGGCAGACACTAGTGTCTCAGTGCTCATCTTAGGAGAATCTGGGGACTGTATATAATGGAAACGCACTAGCTTCCACACTAGGGGAATTCGGATGCTGGGTCACTGGGAGTAAATGATTGTGGTGTCAGTGACCCACATAGTGTCCTGTCACATGACCCCATTTCCACAGTCTTCTACCTGTTTTCAGCAATGGTTTTCATAGTTATAGCTATCTCAGTATACACAGGGATGTTCTTTGCCTGTGTATTTTATCCAGAGGAAATTCCCACGGGCTTTCTTTCCCAAGGTCTGAGAATTTGCTCCGAGGAAAATTTGCCTTAAACTTCCAGTTCTGCACCAACACTGGAATAGCCCAGGCATTGCTGCCTCTTTCCTCAGGTTTCCGTGATTTCTATTCCAGTAAAAACACAGACCTGAGGCACAAGAAGAGTGGTTTTCACCCTGGAAGGGATCTCAATTCTTGTCTATCACAAGGTCTAGAATCTCATCCAACAAGGTGACATCTAAAGCTCTGCACACACCTGGCACCCTCAGGCTCTTCAAAGAAACATGAAGTTCAGAGCCTGTTGTCACTCTGAGTTTGTGCATGAGCACATGTCCTTTCTCCAGCTGCAGGCCTTGCTCCTGGGCTGGTCACAGCTGGGGCCCAAGCCCTTGGACTCTGAAGGAGTATTTAACACTAGCGAAGCCCCAGCACCAGCTTCCTGCTCTTCTTCCTGTCAGCCCAGACATCTGCAGTCTTTCCTGGTGGGCCTTCAGAGGGGGCACCAACATTTTAAGTATTTGCATCTTCTTTAGAGATAGCAAAGGATTTTCCAGGCTTTATCCTAATCCAGCTCCTACTATCCCTAGAACTTAAAAAAAAAAAGGGAAATTAATCGTACTTTGTAAAAGCTAACAACAAAAAACACAAAGAAAATGAGGCTCCAAGAGGTGAAACCTTCCCGAGCCTTATAGCTGGTGAGAAGCCAGTTTCTAGGCCAAGTCTTCAGACCCAGTGCCAGGGCTTTCTGCAGGACGATGCGCACATCTTCAGGGAAGAGTGTTGACGTTCGCAGTAGGCCAGGGAGGCAAAGGACAGGGGTGCTGGAAGAACCCAAGGTTAGCATTGTGGGGCTCAGAGGGTCTGTCGTCTTCAGGAGTGAGTTCTGGGCCCTGAGGAAGCCGCAAGTGCTCCCCACCAAGCTGAGAAGTGCCTTTCGAGCCCCAGATCTGAAAAAGATGCTGCAAGTGTTTCGAGGTGAGGAGCATCCAGAAAGAGTGGATGTGGAATGATGGTACTGGTAAGAAACAAATCGGATGGCGAGTAGAGCTGGTGTTCGGGGATAGAGGTGGTGAGGGAGGCCACAGAGGGAGGGACATAGTGTGCTAAAGAAGATGCAGTATGTCTTGAAGGAGGGGTGAAGTTACCAGATCTCATTCGCACAGCATTCCTCGCCATTCTCTTCAGTCTGGTGAGGAGAGAGATACCAGGCCCGAGCCACTGGTTCTAGTCAGTGATTTTTCATCTTGATTCTTCCAGAGCTCACCGACGTCCAGAGCTACTGGGGTGAGTAGAAACCATGGCTTCCTTGAACTAATTTGTCTGATCCCTTTCACGTGCTCCTCTTCAAAAGCATCCCCACATTCCCTCAGGTTTGAGGTATCCCTGCCTCCCCTGCCCGTGCCTGGCTCCATTTCCCCCCAGCCACTTCCTCTGTCCCCTCATCTCAGCGTGACAGGTCCCACGTGTGCATGGTTTTCTTCTAATGCTGTATACCTTTTCCTACAGTGGACGTGACCATGAATCCACACTCTGCTAATTTAAATCTTGTGCTGTCTAAAAACCGGAGACAGGTGAGATTCGTGGGTGCTAAGCTGACCGGACCGTCCCGTCTGGAAGAACATTATGACTGTAGCATCCTGGGCTCTCAGCACTTCTCCTCAGGAAAATACTACTGGGAGGTGGACGTGACGAAGAAGACTGCCTGGATCCTGGGAGTGTGCAGCAATTCCACAGGGCCTCCGTTTGCTTGCAGCCGCTATCCTAACAGTCAGAACACTTACTCCAGGTACCAGCCACAGACCGGATACTGGGTGATCGGCTTACAGCACAAACGTGAATACAGAGCTTACGAGGACTCCTCCACCTCCCTGCTGCTCTCCATGACCGTGCCCCCCCGCCGCATTGGGGTTTACTTGGACTATGAGGCTGGCACGGTGTCTTTTTATAATGTCACGAACCATGGCTTGCCCATCTACACTTTCTCCAAGTACTATTTCCCCACAGCCCTTTGTCCATACTTCAATCCTTGCGACTGCGTGGTCCCAATGACCCTGAGGCGCCCAGGACCTTGAACTTTCTGTACCCACACCCACTGCAGACTGGTGCCCTCCCCCTGGGGCTCGTGAGCCAGCCGCCTCGCTCATCTCTGTTTTCTGAGTTCTCGCCCCTTTTCTTTGCAACTCACTGAAGCACCCAGCCATGATCTTGAGCATCACTGACATCATGTGAAGGTGGGCTTGGGGAAGTTCGGGCATTTCACCCTTGGTGCAGGGAGTGAAATGTAACAAATTCTCTTCGATTGCTTCGCTGAGTTTTGTACTAAATGAGACATTGAATTCAACAGAATTCATTCTACAGTTTTTGAGAGATAATCATTTGTCGTTTTTATTGTTTCAAGTACATTGGTTTGTTTTAATTGTTAAACCTACCACAATGCCCTGATATGTTTATTTTTTACATGCAAAGGTAGATTTATTTTTGATAACACATTGTTTACTATTTGTTTTCATTTGTGTGTGCAAAAGAAGTTGACCTACGATTTTATGTATCTTTATCAGGTTTTATAAAAGTGTAATAATGAGCAAAGGAAATTACTGGGTAAATAAATATAAGATTGGCTGCTAAAACAAATCATAATTTTGATGGCTTTGAATTCAACTTGAAGAAATTGTAACTTCAGTTTTCACTATAACCTCTGCTACAACCTTCAGCCCAAGTTTAAGGATGTGAATCAGGCATGGTGGTGTATGCCTGCACTCCCCAGCATTCCAGAGGCTGAGGCAGGAGGAGTGCGAGTGCAAGATGAACCTGGGCTACCTAATGACTTCAGAGATGGCCTGCACTACATAAAGAGACCCTGCCTCCGAAAGACAGACAGAAAAATAACTGAAGGGTAGCAGTCGAAAAATGAAAAAGAAAATATGCCTTCCAAATGAATTTAATTTAAAAATGGAGGGGCAAGAAGAAAATGATCGATCTAATGCAAATTTTTTCTCTTTGAGAAAATGCGAAGAGAAAATCTAATCCAACACCCTTTTAGGGACAGGCCAGTTTATTCCAGCTTCTCTTCATGCCCAAACACAAGTGGTGAAGATGCTGCTATGACTTAGGAGGGTCTGTGCGTTTTCTGAGCCAACTATAAAAGAAGTGAGGTGGGTGTGAAGGTGGAGGGGAGGCAGCTGGTTTTCTGATGTAGCCAAGAGCCCAGGGCGGCTGTTGAACACGACAGATGCAAATGAATAGTCTCAATCGAGATGTCAAGTGTGCACACTGAATTTTCACAAGAAGTATATAACATCTCACTGACAACTTTTATATATTACAGTATTCTGGATATATTGAGTTCAATAAAATTTATTCACTTCACCTGTTTTGTTTTACTTTCTAATGTAGATACCTCAAAATTTGCAATCACATACTTGACTCACATTATTCTTGACAACTGTGGTCTTGAGCCTGTGATGAAATTTCCATCCCTAAGAACGGCCAGAATGACAGCTCGTGGAGTGGAGTACAGAAGGAACCACAAGACCCACGTTCAGTTTCACAAGGGCCCCTTTCCTCCCGCATCTACACTAAGGCAGAGAAAATAAAAGGTAACGGCGGAGAGAAGACCTCAACACATGCAGAAGTGCAGACTCTCTGAAGATGAAGAGGTCGTGGGGTCTGTCCCCTGCCTTTACCCCTAGGTCGGGCACTTGAAAGTTCCTCAAGATTTGAGGAAATACTGATTCAGCCTCCTGGTTCAGCACTGTGTCTGTGGTTGAGGAGAAATGCAGGTTACAGTAAAAGCCTACAGCTGGTTTGTTCCAGAAGAGAGTGATTGGGAAGTTCAAATCTGTGGAAGCCCAGCAGCCACATGTGTACTCCTTGTCCTGACCTATGTGTCAACTGGAAGAAATAGGAACGGAGGTGGCATGGGCAGATGGGCTGCTGTAGGTTTAGAAAGGAGAAAGATCTGCCTCCATCATATTCCCCTACCACTTACTATCCCACGCAGTGAGTTCCAGGCAGAAGGAATTGGGTTCCTCTTCTCATTGTGGAGTACTCAGCTCTCCACTGTAGAGTAAACCTGAAGCTCACTGGAAAAACCCAAAGAGGTGTATCCAGATATGCTGGGAATGACCTTAGATAGTCATGCAAGCAAAGTGCTTGCTGGAAACTTGAGATACCTGGGGAAGGTCTGCACAAACTAAAACTTGAGGACAATTATTAGTGTAAGCAGGCAGCCTTGACACCTTTTCCTGAGGGATCTTGGGCAGAGGCCTCTCACTTTGACTTTTTGGTATGATAAGAGTGTTGCAAACTTCTATTAAAAATAAATTTTTAATACTTACATTTAAAATACATACATATTCATGGATCAAATACTAAAGATTTTCTTGTCCATGTATGAAATCTAACCTGACTGTTAACAATGGATGAATGGCTCTGTTGCCGGTGGCATTCCTGTGAGATTTACTTTATACTTGGCTCTACCATGTGCTGGGACATTGTTGGCATCAAGAGAGCAAAAGGATAAAACCTTGAGACAATTTATTTTTTAAACTCTTAGCTCATAAATAGGATTCACAATGTCTGTTTATTTTCTGTTGCTGAGAATAACCATGTGGCCATTCCTAAAAGAAAGGAGGATATTTTAATTCTTTAGCCATATATATATGATCAGGTTTCTAAAGCAGGGAAAATTTTGGTGGAGCCACAGTGCCCTGTGAACTCTAAAAGGAGAACATGGAACTTTAACTCTTCTCAGTATGGAGCACTCAGGATCCCAGCTTCTCTCCTGTAGCTGTTTATTCCATTCTATTTTACCAAGTATCATCACCAGAGTTCTACACAAGTATAGTCATAATATTTTTCAACAAGTTAGTCCTTGCTAGAAGTGGCATTTAAATTCGATTCTAATTTAAAGGGAAAGATTGTGTGTGTGTGTGTGTGTGTGTGTGTGTGTAAGGGTAGCTTTCGTACCACCTTTATTCGACATATATTTTACACATACAAAAGTATAAGCTGGACATGATGGTGCAAGCGTATAATCCCAGCCCTCAGGAGGCTGAGGCAGAAGGATCCCTGCAAGTTTGTAGCCCAGCCTGGGCTAAGTAGTAAGTTCAAGTCCAGCCTGGACTACATAGCAGGACCCTGTCTCAAAAACAAACAAACAGATGTATAACGTGATAAGCTTTGACTAGTGAAGCTATCGCTATCAAGACAATAAATATACTGACTCGTCAGAAGTCTCCCCCTACCCTTTGTTAATCCCTCTTTTTCCCATCCCTCTCTACACCTGTCCTCCAGCAAACTGCTCTGGTTTGTCACTATAGCTTGCATTTCCTAGAATTTTATATAAATTGAGTCACAGTACTGCCACCAAATCATTGTGTATGTTGAGTCAATTCGTCTTTATTGTTTGAGAGTTTTATGTTGTGTGGTTATATAATTTATTCATCTGCTTGGTAGATACAGATTATTTCACTTTTTTTTTTGGACTATCAGAAATAAAACTTATGAACATTTGTTGTAAAAGTTTCTCAATAACTGTAGTTTCATTTCTTGGATAGTCAATTCATTTTTATTGTTCGAGAGTTTTCCACTGTGTAGTTATATAATTTATTCACCTGCTTGGTAGATACAGATTTTTTCACTTTTTTTTTTTTGGACTACCAGAAATATAACTTACGAACAGTTGTTGTAAAAGTTTCTCAATAACTATGGTTTCATTTCTTGGATAAATAGCTAATAGCAAAATAGGCTGAATAATTCTTTTTAAAACCTGCCAAGCTATTTTCTAAAAAATTTGTGCCTTTTTACCTCTAGCATCATATAAAACTTCAGTTACTCAGTCAGGTATTGTAGTGCATTCCTATAACCCCAGCTCTACAGGAGGCCAAGGCACGAGGATCCTAAATTTCAGCCCAGTCTGAGCAATTTCACAAGATAGGAAGATTCTGTCTCAAAACTAAAGAAAGGAGAAAAAAGAAAGAGGAAGCTAGGAAAGTAGATCAGTGCAAAGACCCTAGTTCAATCCTCATTACCTCCAAATGCAACAAAAAAATTTTACCTGTGTCGTTTTTCAAGAAATAGAGTAACTTGATTGAAGAATTACTAATACTTTTTTAATTATTCGTAAGTTTAAAAAATCTTTACTCTAAAGCAAAAGGCCTT
Source organism: Chinchilla lanigera (assembly GCF_000276665.1). Lineage (NCBI taxonomy): Eukaryota > Metazoa > Chordata > Mammalia > Rodentia > Chinchillidae > Chinchilla > Chinchilla lanigera. Next base: position 21,517,239 of record NW_004955414.1, read on the forward strand.
CCCATCCTAGTGACTTCCCTTTTTACCTCGCTAACACACTAGTTAAACATTGATTTGAGGGGTAGCTTAGTAGTGGAGAAAATGCTTAAGATGCACAAGATGCTGAATTTAATTCCCAGCACGCAAGTAAAAAAGAATAAATTAATATTCTTTTCCCATATGTGGTTATTGTTTGGAACTTCTATATTTATTCTGCTGGGTTTTCTATGAGTACTCTGGATATCTGATTTGGTGTCTGAGAGTACTTGTTTAAAGAAATTTTCAGCCGTTGTTACTTCAAACATTTCTTCTGCTCCAATTCCACTAAAATTTACCTTCTCTTTTTAGTATTACAATTCTGCACATAACATATCTTTGGAAATCTGTACCAGATACTGGTTTTCAATATTTCTCTTTTTGTATTTCAGTGAGGGAAGTTTCTATGGAAATCTCTTCAAGTTCATGGATGTTTTCATTATGTCCAATCTGTTGCTAGAATTTGCCCCATAATCTCAAAAGGTGCAAACCATGTCTTTAGTATTAGGACGAGAACCACTACTGATAAACCCATCCAAAGTATTTTTCAGGCAGGGCACTGTGATTCATGCACATAATCCCAGGACTGAGAAGGCTGAGTCAGGAGGATCTCATGTTCCAGGCAGCTTCTATATAACAAGACCTTCTCTGAAAATTTCTTTTTGTTTTTGTTTCTTTTAGTGATTTTGATTTCTAGCCCTTTCCTTTCTTGGATGTTCTGTCTCTCTACTTAGGTAATTTATTTATTTTTCATGGTATCTATCTTTTACATTATACTACTTATTAACCATTATACTACTTGACTTATTAACCATAATTATCATTATTAATCATAACGATAACCACTATTATCATTCCAAAACCTATGTCAAGTGTACAATCTTGAGTCCAGTGTCGATGTTTATTTTACATTGTCTCTTCAGAATGTCGTTTTGCCTTTTCACAAACCTTCCTTTTGTTGTTGTAAGCCTGATGTAGGAACTTAAAGGACTTTAGAGTGCTGTTTCATGTTAATTTGAGTAGGCATGGGGCTGTGTTTACTGGTTCCTGGAGCTGTAGGTGTTTTAGAGACTGAAATTCTGCTGAATTTTCTTATCCTAAACCAAACCTTTTTTTGGTAAAGAAGCACTTGGCCATAATTATAATGGCCAAGAATTTTCTTTTTTCCTGTGTTTAATTTTCTACTATTTTGATGAAGAGTTTTGTGTCTATATTCATAAGGAGTTTTGGCATAGTTTTTCTTTTCTGCTGTTTTTGTATGATTTTAGTATCAGGGTGGGACTGCCCTCATATTGAAAGAGAAAAACTGTACAAGAAAAATTGTTCCTTTAAAGTCTTTGTTCTTTTTTAAACTGTCTACTCTGTAACTACTCTGTAATTACTTTCTTGACCCCTGTAATCATGAGAGCATAACCAAACATGCAAGATGCCTCAATGTGACAAGCTTCATGATCACTAATCTAGTCTTGCAGGATGATTATTAACCTAGCTGATGGTCGTTAAGCTAGCCTAGTAACCAGTGATCTCACCCTGCTAGCTAAAAACTGCCAGGCTTTTCTGTCTCATCTTTGTGCCTCCTGCTTAAGCATCATATAAAAGGCCTAGACCATCAGAGATGAGGGCCTGATATTTTGGGAATGATCCCAATCAGTGCCCATTGACATAAAATATATCTGCCTTCAAATCCTGGGTGTCATTGTGGTGTTTCTGTTTGCCATAGCAATATAGTTCTTTTAAAAATGTTTCCTCCTCTTCTATTTTTTGTAAGAATTTCTGAGATACTGATATTATATCTTTAACCTTTTAGTAAAATTCACTGGTGAAGCCATCAGAGCCTGGCTTTTTCTTTCAAGAAGTCTATGACTTCCAGTCTAATCACTTTACATATTTTAAGTCTATCTACCTCATTAACTGCACCACAACTTAAGAGTCATCTGAGAACACCCCAGTACCCCAGTTTCATCTGAAAGTCTAGGAAAAGAAAACAAACATGAACAGTAGACATACTCAGAGTTGTAGCCAGAGCATTTGGGTTCAAATCTTTCATAAGATTTGTGACCTTCTGGTGATGTGTTAGAGACCAGGCCTTACTGGGTAGTTGCTGAAGACAGAGACCTTTGACTGTGTTGGAAATGCTCCTATTCACAGTGCTCTGAAGTCAAGATAAGAGGAGCACCAAGATGGCAGAATGGTAAGCTGCAGAGAAAGAGCCTCTCTGAGAGTCACCATCCAGATGCTGGAATATAGCAACATGAGGAACAGAAGAAGGAAGAAAGTGGATCCCCTGGGCCCAGGAAGGATCTGAATGATGAACTGAAGCACAGAGAGAGAAAGAATGAAGAGAAAGATTTCTTTTTTTTTTGGTTTTTCTCCGGTGCTGGGAACCGAACTCATGACCTTGCACTTGCCAGGCAGGCGCTTTGCCGATGAGCTAAATCCCCAGCCCTGAAGAGAAAGATTTCAATGAAGGAAAAGGAGGTAGCCAGAGGCAACTTCTTCCTGAGATGGGACTCACTGCACAAGAGCAATAGTTCAGACCTCTGGGAACACAGTAACTGCTGATGACCCCAGAGGCCTCATAGAGAAGCAGGAGTGGAGGGGAGCAGCAGACATAAAGGACTACACTAGCCAGTGGTGAGTGTTGAGAGCTCAGTCATCCAACTCAAGAGAGCAATTGGCCTAGCACCATCTTGGAGAGGGGCCTGTTGAGCTCAGAACACAGAGTGGTTCCTAGCTCCATGTAGTGGCCCCAGCTGTGCTCAGACCTATACAAGGTGCACTGACACTTGCAGGCTAAATGAGTCTGGTCTCAGCCAGAAAGTGCAGGGTCACTGAGATACCCTGTACACCACCAAAAAGTTACTGATGGCTTGCTGGGCTAAATCAGCATGGATTGGGACTCTGTCTCCACACATTGTCTACCAGTGATAGCAGTGACAAACCTAGAAGTGGGCTTTTTTTTCTTCTATCTCCTTTGCTTTTGTTCTGGTGGTGGTGGTGGTTTTGTTTTTCATTCTTGTTTTTTCTCCTTTATTGTTTCATCTTGTTTTTATATGAGTGTTAATGACAAGGATAAGTCAGTACGTATCAGTTATAGCCATTGATGTTAATGATTTAAGTTTACCAGTCAAAAGACACAGATTAGGGGGCTGGGGATTTAGCTCAGCTGCAAAAGCGCCTGCCTGGCAAGCGCAAGGTCGTGAGTTCAGTTCCCGGTACGGGAGGAAAAAAAAAAAAAAAAAGTCAGTTTGTGACTCTATTGACAAAAGACACAGATTGGCAGAATGGATCAGGAAGCAAGATCCAAAAATATGCTGCATACAAGAAAAATCTTTAATTCAAAAAGAAATTCATAGACTGAAAGTCAAAGGATGAGAAAAATACTACATGCAAGAGGAACCCAGAAAAAGGCAGGGGTAGCTATTCTATTTGCAGATAAAGTGAATTTCAAGCCAAGACTGATTAAGAGAGATAGAGAAGGTCACTACATCCTTGTAAAGGGAACAATCCAAGAGGAAGAGATAGCAATCATAAATACATGTGCAACAGATACCAGTGCACTGAACTATATAAAACAAATATTAACAGGCATGAAAAATTAAATAAGCACTAATACAGTTGTGTTGGGGGATCTCAATACCCCACTGTCACAAAAAGACTGATCAACTAGACAAAAAATCAACAATTAAATGTTAGAACTGAAGTATACTATTGAATAAATGGACATAGTAGATTTCTACAGTGTTCCACACAACAACATCAGAATATGCATTCTTCTCAGCTGCACATGGGATGTTCTCTAAAATAGGTCATCTACTAGTCCATAGAATATGCTTAAGTAAATGCAAAAGAATCGAATTACCCCATGCATATTATCAGATCATAGTACATTGAAATTGGAAATCAATGGTAAAAGGAACCATAAGAATTTCATAGACACATGGAAATTGGCACCCTCCTGAAAAACCAATGTATCACAGATGAAATTAAAAGAGAAATTAGTTTCTACAATTAGAAGATCATGACAATACAATACAGTGGAACTTATGGGACACAATGAAAGCAGTCCAAAGAGGAAAATTTATGGTAGTAAATACCCATATCAGGAAAAAAAAGCAAACACAAACAAACAACTTACCATTGAACCTCAAACTTCTAGAAAAAGAAGAGAAACAGCCAAAAGCTCATACAAGGGAGGAAGTTGTAAATATGAGAGAAGAAATTAATGAATTGGAGACTAAAACAATAAATATAAAGAATCAATGAATGGAAGAGTTGATTCTTTGGAAGCTTAAATATCTACAAATGCAATTGCCAGGAGTGATTGTACATGGTTGTAATCCCAGCACTCAGAAAGCTGAGGCAGGAGGATCATCGTAAGTTCAAGACCAGCCTGGGCCTCAAACTGAGCTCAAGGCCAGACTGAACTGCATAGTGAGACCCTGTCTCAAAAAGAAAATCAACAAACCCTTATCATAAAAAGGAAAGAAAAGACTCAAATCCATGCAATTAGGAATGAAAAGGGTTATATCACAACAGACCTTGCAGAAATCCCGAAGATCATCTATACCTACTTTGAAAACTTGTATTCTAATAAGATGGAAAATGCAGAAGAAATGGACATGTTCCTAAATACATATTAATTACCACAGCTGAATTAAGAAGATATAAAAATCCTAAATAAATATTAATCAAAGATGTAATTAAAAACCTACCAACAAAGAAAAGCCCAGACCCTGAGGGATTCACTGCTCAGTTCTACAAGAAATTTAGAGAAAACCTAACACCACTACTTCTCAAACTCTTTAATGAAATTGAAAGGCAAGCAATACTTCCAAATTCATTCCTGGAAGCAAGCATTACCCTGATACCAAAACTGGAGAAGGACCCAACTAAGAAAGAGAACTACAGGCCAATCTCCCTAACAAAGATACATGCAAAAATTCTGCATAAGATACTAGCAAACAGAATGCAGCAAATCATCAATAGGATTATACACAATAACCACATGGGATTCACCTCAAGGATGCAGGGATGGTTCAACGTACATAAATCGGTGGCCAAAGCCCAAAGAAGGGAGGAAATTATAAAGATCAGAGCAGAAATTAGTGCAATTGAGACAGAAAACAATACAAAGCATTCATGAATTGAAGAGTTGGTTCTTTGAAAGAATAAATAAAAGTGATAAACCCCTAGCCAACCTTATCAAAAAAGGAAAAAAACCCTCAATTTCATGCGATAAGCAATGAAATGGGTGAAATCACTACAGATCCTGTGGAAATTCACATCATAGATAGCTATTTCAAAAATCTTTACTTAGGATGAAAAACAGAACAAATGCACAGATTCCTAGAAACATATGAATTACCAAAGCTGAATCAAAAAGATATAAAAATTCTCAATAGCACAATATCAGCCAGTGAAAATGAAAACAGAATTAACACCTTACCAAAAAAGAAAAGCACAGGTCCTCATGGATGCACAGCTGAATTCTACAAGAAAGTTAGAGAAGATTTAATGTCAATACTAAAACTCTTTAATGAAATTGAAAGGAAAGCAATTCACCCTAACTCATTCCTGGAGGGCAGTATTACCCTGATACCAAAATCAGATAAAGACACAACTAAAAAAGGAAACTACAGGCTAGTCTTCCTAATGAACATAGATGCAAAAATCTTTCATAAGATACTAACAAACAGAATGCAGCAAATAATCATGATTATACATCATGAACAACAGGGATCATTCCAGAAATGCAGAGATGGTTCAATATATGCAAATCAATCAATGTCATACACCATATGAACAGAGCCACAGACAAAAATCACATGAGCATCTCAATACATGCAGGAAAAACTTTTGACAAAGTCCAACACTCATTCATGATAAAAACTCTACAGAAAATAGAATAGATGGTCTTTACCTGAATCTGATCAAAGCCATGTATGACAGACCTACAGCCAACACCATACTAAATGGACAAAAACTGAAAGCTTTCACTTTAAAATCAGGAACAAGACAAGGGTGTCCACAATCACCACACCTATTCAATATAGTTCTGGAAATATTATTCAGGCAAATTAGATAAGAGACAGAAATAAAAGGAATAAGGATAGGAAAGGAACAAGTAAAATCATTATTTTCAGGTGACATGATACTGTACATGTAAGACCCCCAATACTCTACCAAAAGACTCCTACAATTAACAAATAAATTCAGTGGCATAGCAGGATTCAAAGTCAACACTAAAAAAATCAATAGCCTTTGGGTAGACAAAAAACAAACGTAGTGAGAGAGAAATTAGGGAAACCACACCCTTCACAATAGCAGCCAAAAAATAATATGCTTAGGAGTCAATCTAACAGAGGAAGTAAAAAATCTATGCATTGAAAATTACACTACTCTGACAAAAAGATAGAAGAGGATTTCAAAAAATAAAAGATATTCTTTGCTCATAGATAGTAAGAACCAACATTGTGAAAATGGTCATACTCCCAAAACAGTTACACATATTTAATGCAATCGTGACAAAAATACTATCAATGTACTTCACAGATCTAGAGAAAGCATTCCTGAAATTCATTTGGAAATAGAAGAGACCTAGATAGCAAAGGCAATCTTGGGAAACAAAAGCAAAGCAGGAGGCATCACAATACCTGACTTGAAATTATACTGCAAAGCTACTGTGATAAAATCAGCATGGTACTGGCAAAAAACAGATCCGAGGACCACCCGTGACAATTTCTTTCTCAAATTGTTGACCAGACTAGATGAAGACACTTTAAAGACACAGTTTTGCTACTGACGGCACCTGTACTTCTCCATGGGCATGTCAGGAGGACACTTGGTCTCCTAGTTGGTTTCTGACTTGGAGTTTTGACATATTATGCCTGGCTTAATGAGTCCTTCCAACTGAAATAATGCCATGCAACCCTCGGGCTCCTCATGCCTCTGAATTAATTGTACTGACTGGGGTTCTGGATACTGGTTACCAAGGAGAAAATGGGCTGTTCTTCAACAACAGAGATAAGCAGAAATGTGTGCAGATATAGTAGTTCTGTTCCAGTATCTCTTAGTATGGTTATGTCCTGTGGGTCAGTGGAAAACATACATGCCTGTCATGGACTGAATATTTTTGTAAATAGTTCCATGTTGTCAAAGAGTGGGGCCTGAGTGGAAAAAAACATATATTTTAAGGTAAGGCACAACGGTTTCTCTCTTTGACTGCTCACGAAGAATAGGGAACGTGACCACGGAGGCCGCCACCTGCAACACCAGGACAGAGCCTTAACATGGCACTGATCCCACTGGCATGTTAATCTCAGGTTGTAAGTTGCAGAACTGTGACTAGATTTCTGTTGTTTAAGCTACCTGATCAGTATTTTGTTATAGCAGTTTAGTGCACTACAAAGTGGTTCAGGAAGTGCTACTAATATCGGTAAACTCTCAGGAGAGAAACTTTGCGGTTACCTCACCAGAAAAAGAACCACAACCATCTGAGCTACTTTGTGACACAAAGCAGTTAGTGGAAGAACGAGTGATTCTAAAAACCAGCTATGACTGTGTGAAAAGATACAGAAATGAGGACTGTGACTGTCGTGATTATTTCTTGTTACTGCTGTGTGTGCAACAGATTTTTAATTTTGCCCATTAGCTCCCTCTTATAAATGAAAATGAATTAACTCCACATCACACCATTTAAGCATTTTAATACTTGCTGTCTTGTAGAACCTAAGTTATAAGATAACAACAACAAGCACTACCCAGATTATGATTTTCTGAAAATGATTACAGTGTAATACCGTATACAGAACAGTTGTTTCTCAGCTATGCAGTTACAAATTTTTTATTGTCTTTACATAAGAGAAAGGCATTTAAAATGTTATGGAAACCAGAGCATGGTGGCACACACCTGTAATCCCAACACTCAGGAGGCTGAGGCAGGAGGATTGCTGCAAGTTTGAGACAAGCCTGGGCTACATAGTGTGTTGAGGGCCCGTGTGAACTGCATAGCAAGACTCTGTCTCAAAAAGACAACAAAGAAAGAAAGAAAGAAAGAAAGAAAGAAAGAAAGAAAGAAAGAAAGAAAGAAAGAAAAAATTATGGATGCCAACAAGACAGTGAGAATCTTCTATTATATTCATGTGGAAAAGAAATACATGGCAGAGTACAGCAGTGGCGTGGGTACTGGAGCTGAAAATTGACCTGGCATTGGACAACATAGAGAAATTGAGTCAGGATGAATTGACAAGCAACATCCTCAGGCAAAATGGAAGGTCACTGGAAAGCTGTACCAAAGATCTCGTGTCTATTTCTATGAAAATCTCCAAACTTCAGACCGAGAAACTTCTGATCACCATTAGTGATGATTCTACATTCCTGTTCTTGTTTACTGCCCATACATAACCTTACAGACTGTAGGCTGAGGCCATTCACACCTTCTACTGTGTTTGCAATTCTCCACCCCCATTCTAAGGTACCAAGAATACAAGACTGCATGATGGCCAGAGGATTGGAAGTAACAGAGGACAACGTCTTATAACAGATACCCAGGCTGACAGTAATCCACAGATGGTGTCTTTGAGAAGTTTTGAGTCCTCAACATTTTATTCAAAACGGGATAAAGATAGGTTGATCCTTAGGCTTTCTATTGTTCTCTGCAGATTTTCCTTTCTGGGGGAATGTATCCTCTTAAAAAATGGATACTTCAACAGGCCTCAGGTGGGCCTCCCACACCCAGCACCACGCTTACTCAATTCAGCCACCGCTTATACATTGACCATCAGTTGTCAGTCCACTACAAGAGCTAAAGCAGAAAGGGGACTTGATGGTCTCTGTCAAGATTGGAAGAGCTATAGATGACCTTGGTATCTGTTGGGTGTTTGTTCCATAACCACTGGGTACCAAAATGTACAATATAAAATGACATGTCCTCCTGTATACTTTAAATCATTTGTAGTGATTATAATTTCTAATACATAGTGTAAATGCTATGTAAATAGTTGCTTTGCTGTATTTTGGGGAATGAAGACATGGGAAATGGCTTATATCTGGCTTTCCCTGTAAAGCCTCATGTGCTCATGTATGGGGCATTTTGAAGGTGGCTGGTTAGGGTGCTTGAGTGTGGATTAAGGGTGTGATACTGGGATTAAGGATTATGTATATATATATGTACATATGTATATATGTGTATATATATGTGTGGGTATATATATATATATATATATATATATATATATATTATAAATTATAATCACTACAAATGATTTAAAGTATACAGGAGGACATGTCATTTTATATTGTACATTTCATATATATATATATATATATATATGAATAATGGATGCCCTGCTATGGGTGTGGGTGGCACCAATCAATAGGTAGAATGAAATATAAAGGGAGTGAGGGAAGGCAGGCCTGTTACTAGATGTTGCTTGTTGCTTCCTGCTTTGCCATGGACTATTTCTCCTCTGCCATACCACCCTGGCTTGGAGCTAGCTGACTGTGTACTGAAACCTCTACAAACTGTGAGCTGAAATAAACTTTTGCTCCATCAAATTGTGGATGTCAGATATTTTGTCTCAGCAATGAGAAAAGTAACTGAGACAATACATGTTTAATAAAGACACCCCCCCACACACAAAAAAAAGGATACTTGCCTGTACTTGTTCATTGTGCCATTCGTACAAATTAAGATCTTTATTGCCCTGGAACTATGCACCTCATTCTGAATTAGGAGATTAGTATTTCAGTAAATGAGAAGACACAAATGGCCCTAAAGATTGACTGATTGATAACTTCGGATGGTCTGCACACTTCCAAGTGAGTGACAGCTTCAGGCATCTTTGCAATGAGGTGACAGGAAAATGAGGAGTGAGGGAAATGGCATAAGAGTGCTATGGTAGGGGAGTGTGTATATGAGCATACAAGCACACATGGATTGACAGTATCCACCATGGAATCCCTTCTCGAACAAGGTCACCCAAGGATATAGAATTTGGGATCTCGAATGGCCAAACCCTGCTCCGAAGAGGTGGTACTGGGCAAAACATGCCAGTTTTTGTTTTTCCTCCACTTACATGTCAGTTAAGGAAGAGATGAGGATCAAAATATAGAAATGCGAGCGAGTTCTCCAGGAGCGGCAGGGCTCCTGGGACCGAGTGTGGGCTGGACTCATACCACCA
>NW_004955414.1:21533812-21597489 GCF_000276665.1 Chinchilla lanigera
TGTTTCCCTCCTTTTATCTTTAAAATAAAAAAAAAGAAATATAGAAATGCACGAGTGTCCCACCAAACACAGTATTCACTGCACAATTCTCCTGTTTCACTGAAGGAGAACAGACAATTTCCCTCATTCATGTGAAATACCACAATTTTCTATCTCAGTGAAACAACAAAATCTAAGTAGGGCAAACAATACTCACAATACTACTGTGAAACATACTCTGAAGGGACTTGTTGCTATTGTACCATCATGCATAAAAAACACAATGTTTAGCCTGACATGGTTGCACATACCTATAATCATAATATTCTGGGAGGCTGAACCAGGAGGATAATAAGTTCCAGCTGAGCCTAGGCAACATCAGGAGACCATGCCACAGAATAAAGACAGAAAAATAGCTGGGGAAATAGCAGGATGTATCTCAGTGTGAAGGTCCTAGGTTCAATTCCCCATGCCATAAAAAATAGTTTATAAATACATTTATTTAATTTAAAATACATGAAAGGGCCAGGCATGATGGCACATGCCTGTAATCCCACACTCAGGAGGCTGAGGTAAGAGGATTGTTTAGAGTTGAAGACCAGCCTGGGCTGCAAAGTGAGCTCAAAGCCAGCCTAAACTGTATAGTGAGACCCTGTCTCAAGAAAACCAAAAATAAATAAATAAATAAATAAATAAATACATAAATAAATTTAAAAATACAGAAAAGGGCTTCCAGTGAAAGAGAATGAAAAATGCTGGTGTTATGGTTTATGTCTAGATGACCCCCCCAAAGCCCAGGCATATAAGATTGATGAAACAATTACACATTACCTGTTCCTTTCAATAAAGCAATAGCACATTTATCTTAGCTATCTTCTCTATACCTATACATATTTTTCCCTTCGTTCTTCCATTGCTCTTCTCCCTCATCCTAATTGTTGTATGCTTTTAAGCAGTTTCTTTCCCTTTCACAATATCTATTGTACCTTTTAGATTTTATTCTTTCAGGTTCTTACACTACGGAGATGATATGATGTCTCTACAAGTGAGACTGATTTATTTCACTTATGAGTATGCTCTCTAACTGCATCCACTTACCTATAAAAGCCTCAAGTTTATCTGTCTTTATAGCTGAGTATTATTTCATTCTATAACAATACCACATCTTTTTTATCCATTCCTCGGTTGATGGGCACTTGGGTTGCTTCCACTATTTAGCTATTACAAATTGTGCTGCTATAAACATGGGTGCACATATATCACTGTGATATGATGTTTTTAGTCTTCTAGAAAAATATCAAAAAGGGAAATAGCTGGGTTGCATGGGATTTCCAATTCCTACTTTCCGAAGGAAATTTTAGACTGGTCTCCACAGTGGTTGCACCAGTCTACACTCCCACCAACAATGGAGAAGCATCCCTTTTTCCCCACAACTCCTCCAACATTTGCCATTGGTTGATTTCTTGATGATAACCATATTTTCTGGGATGAGATGGAATCTCAACGTTCTTTTAATTTGCATTTCTCTACTGACCAATGATGTTGAACATTTTTTCATGGTTTTTTTTTTTGCCACTTGTAATTCTTTACCTGAAAAGTGTATATTCATCTCAGCAGCCCATTTTTGGATTGGGTCTTTGAATTTGGTGGGGGAATGGACATTTTTTAATTCTTTATATGTTTGAGATAGAAGACCTTTGTCCAAAGGACAATCAGCTAAATTTTTTCCAAATTTGTGGGTTTTCTTTTTAGTCTGCTAGTGATTTCTTTAGATGTGCAAGATCTTTTAAGTAGGATGAAATCCCATTTATCGATTCTTTGAAGTATTTCACATGTGGTTTGGTTTTTGTTCATGAACTCTCTGCCTACCACTATGTCTTCAGGATTTTTACCTGTTTTCTCTGCTAGCATATTTAGTGTTTCTGTTTTAATATTTAGATCTTTCATCCATTCAGACTGTAGTTTGGTGTATAGTGATAAACATGTATCTGGTTTCAGTCTTCAGCATGTGACAAGCCAGTTTTTCTAGCACCATTTGTTGGTGCTAGAAAGAGGCTATCTTTCTTCCAAGGAACTTGTTTTGGCCCTTTGTCAAAGATAAAATGATGGAGTGTTTGTTGTTGTGACTGCATCTTCCAGTCTGTTCCACTGAACCTCGGGTCTGTTTTTTTTGCCAATACTGTGTTGATTTTTATCACAGTAGCTTTGTAGTATCATTTCAAGTCAGGAATTGTGATGCCACTTGACTTGTGCTGTTGTGCAGGATTGCTTCTGCTATTCTAGGCCTCTTGTGGTTCCAGATGAATTTTATGAATGTTTCTCTAGATCAGTGAGTTATACTAACGGTATTTCAATTGGGATTGCATTCAACTTGTACAACAATTTAGGGAGTATGGCCATTTTCCAATGTTGGCTCTTCCTATGCATAAGCAAGAAGTGTCTTTCCATTTTTTGAAATCCTCTTCAATCTCGTTTTTGAGAGTACTGTATTTTTAACTGTATAAATCTTTCACTTCTTTTGTTAGATTGACTCCTATGTATTTCAATTATTTGGATGCTACTGTGAAAGGTATGGTTTCCTTAATTTCTCTCTCAGTGTGTTTATTGTTTGTGTATAGGAATGCTGTCGATGTTTGAGTGTTGACTTTGTATCAAGCTATGCTACTGGATTTGTTTATTAATTCTAGGTGTGTTTTGGTAGAGTTTTTGTGGTCTCTCATGTACAGTATCATGTTGTCTGAAAATAATGATAATTTTACTTCTTCCTTTCCTAGTCTTATTCTTTTTATTTCTCTCTCTTGGCTAATTGCTCTGGCTAATGCTTCCAGAACTATGTCAAATAGGAATGGTGACAGTGGACATCCTTGTCTTGTTCCTGATTTCAAAATGAAAGCTTTCAGTTTTTGTCCATTTAGTATGATGTTGGCTGCAGGTTTGTCATAGATGTCTTTGATCAGATTCAGGTGAAGACCATCTATTCTATTTTCTGTAGGGTTTTTATCATGAATGAGTGTTGGACTTTGTCAACAGCTTTTTCTGCATCTATTGAGATGCTCCTGTGATTTTTGTCTGTGGCTCTGTTGATATGGTGTATTACATTGATTGATTTGTGTATATTGAACCATCCCTGCACGTCTGGGATGAAACTGACTTGGTCATGACGTATAATCTTGATGATTTGCAGCATTCTGTTTGCTACTATTGTATTGAGTATCTTTACATCTATATTTATTAAGGCGATTGGTCTGTAGTTCTCTTTCTTGGTTGGGTCTTTCTCTGGTTTTGGTATCAGTATAAGAGTTGCCACCAGAAATGAGTTAGGGAGAATTTCTTCCTTTTCAATTTCATTTAAGAGTTTGACAAAAGTTGGCATTAAATCTTCTCTGAATTTCTTGTAAAATTTGGCTGCAAATCCATCAGGACCTGGGCTTTTTTTGTTGGTAGATTTTTAATGTTTTAAATTTCATTAATTGATATTGGGTTGTTCAGGATTTTTATGTATTTATTTATTTATTTGTCTTTTTGAGACAGGGTCTCACTATGTAGTTCAGGCTGGCCTTGAGCTCACTTTATAGCCCAGGCTGGTCTCAAACTCACAATGGTCAGCCTGCCTCAGCCTCCCAAGTGCTGGGATTTCAAGTGTGTGCCACCACGCCCAGCTATATCTTCTTGATTCAACTTTGGCAATGCATATGTGTCTAGAAATGCTTTCATTTCTTGTTTTCCATCCTATGGGAGTAAAGATTTTCAAAGTAAGTATTGATTATACTCAACTTTTATAGGATCTGTAGTGATTTCAATCTTTTCATTCCTTCTGGCATGAATTTGAGTTTTTTCTTTCCTTTTTTGATTAGGTTGCCTAGTAAAATTTTATACCAATTTTATTTCTAAGAATGAACATTTTGATTCACTAATTCTTTGTAGTGTTTTCTTTGTCTCAATTGCATTTATTTCTGCTCTAATCTTTATCACTTCCTCCCTTCTTTGGACTTGACTTGTTCTTTCTAAAAGTTTGAGGTGAAACATTGGGCTATTTATTTGTTTTCATTGTGTTTTCTCGATGCGTGAGTTCACTGTTATAAACTTCTCTGAGGACTGCTTTCAGTGCATCCCAAAGATTGCAGTAAGTTGTATATACATTATCATTTGTTTGTACATGTGTTTAAGTTTTTCTTTAATTTCATCTGTGACTCATAGGTGGTTCAGGAGGCTGTTATTTAATTTCCATGTGATTATGGAGTTTTTGTGATTCCTTTTGTCATTAAATTCCAATTTCATTGCACTATGGTCAAATAATATGCATGGCATAATTTCAATTTCTTTGCATTTAGTTAGTCATGTTCTATGGCCTCCTATGGGGTCTATTTTAGAGAATATCCCATGTACACCTGAGAATGTGTATTCTGATGTTGTCAGGTGGAACACTCTGTAAACGTCTACTAAATCCATTTGTTCACAAGTTTTGTTCAGTTCTGCTATTTGTTTCCTGATTTTTTTGTCCAGTTGACCTATCTCTTTATGTTAGTGTGGTAATAATGGCCTCCATAACACTACCGTTATTAGGTATTTGGTATTTCATGTCTACTAAGATTTATCTTATATAGTTAGGTGCTCCCATATTTGGTGCATACATATTTATGATTGTTATCTCTTCCTCTTGAAGTTTTCCCCTAAGAAGTATGTAGTGACCTTCTTTGTCTCTTTCCATCATTCTTGGTTTGAAGTTCACATTGCCTGCAATCAGATGGCTACTCTTACTTCTTTCTGTTTGTTTGGGGGTTTTTTGTCTTTTTTGAAACAGGGTCTCGCTATGCAGTTCAGGCTGGCCTTGAGCTCACTTATGTAGCCTAGGCTGGTCTCGAACTCGGAATCATCGTCCTGCCTCAGCCTCCCACCTGCTTCCTTCTGGATTCCTGTTGCTTGAAGTATTGTTTTCCATCCTTTCAGTCTATGAACTTCCTGTTGAGTTAAATGTGTTTCTAGTATACCACATGTGTTTCTAGTATACCACATATCCAACATATTGTTGGATTTTTTTTTCTTGATCCATTCTGCCAGTCTGCTTCTTTTGATTGGATATTTGAGGCCATTTACATTAATAGCTGTAACTTATATATGTTGGCTTGTCTTTGTTGTATTATTTTCCTACTGTTGGTTTCCTACTTTCACTCTTTTAATTGCTTGCTCTGCTTGGTTGGTCCTTTCTATTGTTTGTAAACTTGTGGTCATTTTTCTCTTTGTAGAATACCTTCTAAGACTGTTTGTAGGGTTGGTTTAGCACTAAGAAGTTCTTCAGTTCTTCATAATGCAAATTTTTTTTCCTCCATTAAATTTAAAGGTACAATAATGTTATAATTTATGTTATTTGGTTTTTCATGTCTACTAAGATTTATCTTATATAGTTAGGTGGTCTCTAATAGTTTTGCAGGATACATCAATCTGGGTTGGAAGTTGTTTTGTTTTAGGACCTGAAATACTTCACTCCAAGCTCTGGATTTGATGGTTTGAAAAATCTGCCGTGATTCTGATGGGCTTTCCTTTATAGGTGATTTGTTCCTTTTCTCTCATAACTTTTAATATTGTGTTCTTTTCCTGCATTTCTGGGATCTTGATTATTATAGGTGTAAGTGTAGTTTTATTTTGGTTGTAGTTTTGAATTCTATATGCCTTACTTAACTGTATATCAAATTCCTTTTCCATGCTTTGGAAATTTTCTATTACTTTTTTGTTGTTGTTGTTTGGTTTTTCTCCAGTACCGGGAACCGAACTCACAACCTTGCGCTTGCCAGGCAGGTGATTTGCCACTGAGCTAAATCCCCAGCCCCAATTTTCTATTACTTTTGCAAATAGTTTTATATTATTTGTGTTGACGCCTGCTGTTTTGTTGACACCTATGTCTTACATTGTTCTTTGCATCATCTTGGAGGTGTTGAATTGATGTTTCATGGTTTTTTGCTACTTTTAATAGATCTTTTCTTTCACAATCATTAGCAGCAATGCTGTCTTCAACATCTGAAGTCTATCTCCAGCTTCATTTAAGTGGTTTTGCCAGCTTTGATGGAAGTTTTGATTTCCTTGTAGCTCTGTGAATCTGTTTCATGCATTCTAGTTCCTTCTTACATTGTTCATTTAATGTTTCCATCATTTTTCTATGCTTGTCTTTTTTGTATATGCCTTCTTTAGATGTGCTCAGGAATTCTTTCATTATTGTTGTCATAGCATTTTTTAGCTGAGAGATAATTTCTGATCTGATGTTTTCAATGTCCTGATGGAGTTGTTTCTTTACTTCAGTTAGGATTTTTTCAGACATTTTAGGTGTGTGACCTCCAAGTCCTCCTATGTTGAAGTCTCCTGGACATCTGGGCAGGGTGTAGTTCTTAGATTTCATTTTTCTCCTTCATCTTGTCATTTTGAATGCCAGTGGTGAAGTATGGAGCCTTACTCTTCTTTGACAGCTCACTGAAGGTCTCCAGAGTCCCTAGTCTTCTTGGGTCTCAGACTTTTCCTATGATAGTGGCAGGAGGTGGGCCACTGGGTTCAGAGTTCCCCAGGCAGATGATATAGTGCAGGGCTCAGACAAACAGTTGATGGTGTCTAAGCATGGGCCACTGGAATTGAGGTCCCCAGGCAGTTGATGTACAGTGCACACAGTTCAGCTGTGGACCATGATGACAGCAGATTCTGGGCCACCGGGTAGAGGGTCCCCACGCTGTTAATAGTGTGTACCTGTGAATATGGGCCTCGGATGCTTACCACAATGGCAGTGGAATGTGGGCCCCTAGGATCAAGGTCCCTAGGCAGTTGCTTTACAGCGCACAGATATCAGCAATGAGGAACCATCATGACAGAATGTGGGTGAAGACGGAGGTCCCCAAGCAGTTGATTGAGGGCCTACATACTCCTTTAAATTGTCATTTAGTTTGCAGAAGCTTCTTGCTGGAAACTTTGCAGTCAGGCATTTTCCTGCAGTATGAGTGACAACAGCAAGAAAAACCCCAATGCTGGGATTAGGGGTGTGAGTGCCACATGCATCCTGCACTGGATGTAGCAAGGTGGGTAGCCTGCATGCAACATGAGGGAAAGCAGCTTATTCTGTACTGTGACTCCTCTTTCCACAACCATGAATGGTTGCCCTTTGCCATGTGACACTCTGCCTTGGAGCCAGCCAAGTTTGGACTGAAACCTCCACAGACTGTGAGCTAAATAATCCTTTCCTTCCTTAATTATGGACATCAGGTATTTTGTCTCAGCAATGACAGAAAAGTAACCGAGACAGCTGGACACCTATGAAACTAGAAATACTCATTTAGTATACAGAAACATACAATTCGCTAATAAAAAAATCTCTGACTTTTAACTAGAGTCTACTTTTTAAAACACAAGTGGGGGTGAAGTTTCTATATGTCAACTGACATATATGCTTTAAAATCATTTATTTTGGTCAGAGGAAAATGAGCCAAAAATTAAGACACCAAGCTGGGTTATTGGAGTGCCAGGCTGAAGACGACTAACAAAAAAATTCTATCTGTTGTTTGGTTTACAATGCTATATGAGATAAATTTCATTGTTATTTTATTTATTTTTTACAAATGGTAACCTGATTCCCAGAGAATGTATTTTATACTACCAATACGTAGTAATACCAGAGTTACCCACGCACATAACACTCTAAAATTGTGAAACTACAGTAGTGTTAAAAATGGGACCTGGTTTCTCTAAGGTCAACTGTGGTTCCCTTTTGTGTGACTTCTTTCAGGGGAAACAGTTACTTCTTATGCTTTTCTTTCTTTTTCTTTTTGGAGAGGGAATCTTACTATGTGGTTCAGGTTGGCCATGATTTCACCAAGTAGCCAAAACTAGCCTCAAACTTGCACTGATCCTCATGCCTCAGCCTCCCGAGTGCTAGGATTACTTCTTCTCTTCTTCATTTTTCAATTATTACCAGAACAAAGCATTATTAAGATACTTCAGTGGATGTTTAATACTCAATTTATTTTCTCACAATGATCAAAGTGATCAGGTGCAGTGCTTAAACAAAACTCTAAGAAAACACATAAAGCATTCAAGCATATTATTCAAAGTTACACTGCTAGGATACAAAGACATAGGATTTGAACATACATACTCTGAACACAAAATCTATCCTTAGTGTAGATCATTGATGACATTTTTTTTTAATTAAACTTTTGTTTTTATTAGTACAGGTTTGTACTATGTAATGTGAAATTTAACGGGGGGAGATTGTATATACATAACACATAATAATTTTTTAACCTTCCCTTCCTCTCACCTCCGCCACCTCCATCTCATAGTCCTTTTTCCATTTGCAAAAGGTCTATGTGCCTGTTTTCTATGATGAGACTCTGCTTTTCACCCCGGGATAAAGAAGAAGAATCATGGCTGAAGTGAACTACTCTACTGCTAAGGGCCTATTCTTAAGTGAGAACACACCTATGTGGTCTTCAATATACAGCAAGTTGGGTGCAAACTTTCCTTCATCTTTATAACTGGCAGAGAAGGAGGCTGCAATGATTAGGCACAGCAGTCACCTTAATAGTGGTCTTTCTTAAGAGGACGCAGGCATTTCCTTGGGATTAGGGAAGCAATAAATTAAGATCCTCTTGTGAGCAAATGAGATACTGGGAAGAAAACAGTGCCAGAGAATTTGTACATTCTACCGTGAGTCAAGGATATCCACACGGAGGGCCAAGGGAGAGCAGGCAAGGTGTTAAAGTGGAGCAGGCACCTCAGTGGAAGGAGACACACACCTCAGCCAGAGGCAAGGCACAGAAAGAAGGAGAGGGTGTATGAAAGTTCAAAGGTTTGGCCCACATAATATCATAGGTTCTGAACATCCCCCAAGACTGAAAAATGAAAAAACATTACCACAAAAGGAACGTTGAAGGAATTTATAGATAAGAAACCCGTGGTCTGTCACACTGTAGATTGAGAGAGCATGAGCCTTATAGTGTAGGCAAAGTACAACATGGCCTGGAGCAATAGTCAGGGAAAAGGCCACAGTGCAGGGATTAGAACTATCAGGTACCCTAAAAGCATTATAGTCAAGTTTACCCTGCAGCCCCATCACCCAGTAGCCACATTTGCGTTGATAATTAGGAACACTAAAGTTAGAGGGGGTTTTGAAGTATGTTCCATCACCTAAAAAAGACTGCCCCCAGGTGGGGGCGGGGGCAGCAACCTTGAACGTTGTTTGACCTGGTTTCTTCCAAATATGAACTGTTTGTGTGGAATAGGTGGATGAACGGAAATATTTGAATAGCTGCTTGGAGTCAGTACAACAGGAGCTGTAGAAAAATTACAGAGTTGGTGAGGGACACGGTATTACACAACATGTGATGTTCCAAGAGCATTCTCGAGAAAACCTTATGAAAAAAGGCCTGGGAGGAACGTCATTCAGGAGCCTTAAGGAGAGGTAGTACATTTGCAGAAACACACTGTACCTGAGTGTGGGAAAGAGAATTATGGATCACACAATATGAGAAATAAGGTATAAAAATTCTGAAGAGAATGAGGTTCGTGAAACTGTAATTCTCTTTACCCACTAGCAATGGACATTCATTAGCTTTGAAATGTGTTCAAAAATTCATAATATTAAATGCAGGCAAATGAGTCACACCAATATCCATCTCCTCTGCAGTCTAAGGAAAGGCAAGGGAAGTGTGATGGGCCAGGGAATTGGTGAATAAGGAAGGATGGTCATTGCCCAATAATACAACCACATCACCAGCAGGTACTAACTTTCCCTTGTCTCCTCTTTCACACACTGCTGTCTCTTCCCCGATGAGCATCTGCCTTCTTTAGAATCCCCCAGACACACACTTAACCTAGCGTTGCTCACTGAACCCTCCTCCCATTTGACTGGTATTAGTGATTGAAGCCAGTACCTAGTGTACGCTGGGTAAGTGCTCTTCCACTGAGCACTCTGAGACAGAGTGTCCCTAACTTGCTAAGTGGCTCAGGCTGGACTTGAACTTACACTCTTTCTGTCTCAGTCTTGTGAGTAGTTAGGATTACAGGCAGGCATGGAGCAGAACACCCACTTAGTTCCACTCACCTTGCTGTGATTGGAGAATATTTTTCAGATCAGGAGCTTGAAACATGATCCTGTGATTCTTTGGAAAAGTTCTTGGTCTCTTCACAGTGAATAACTGACACCTAGGGAAGAAAAAAGTGAATTCCATATCTCATATCTGTACCTTTTAAACACTACTCACATTTACCATTTCATCTCATTTTCACACTTGAACTCTTGTCTCTGGCAATCCTGAGACAAGGGACAAGACCAACTCTTAAATCCTGACTTTAAAAGAAACAGATTTGCCTTCTCAATCATTCTGTGTGATTTTTGGAGGATCTTAACCTGTTAGAAGCAGAGTTTTGCCTTCTGTAGCAGTTTAAAACAAAGCCCTCTACATGAAATTGAAACGTAACAATGTGTGGAGGACCTCGTGCCATGAGTGTGGGCTCCTGAGAATGTGGTTGGTGAGTACATTTGTAGCATCCAGGCCTCAGGGTCTGGGCTTATCAAGGTAGGAGTCCTACCAGGAGGAGCTCAACAACTCCAAAGCTCACCGTTGACAGAAAGGTCCTCAGATACCATCTGAGGCTTCAAGGTTTATTTTATTTCTTGGAAAAATTACAAACATTGGGTAAAGGAACACCAAAGCAATGCTGATCTGAATTCTATGATTTCGGAAAAGCTTGATGCTGTCAGGCAGGCGTGCCATTGTAGACAGCAGGATAAGGCCTTTCCCAGCTCTTCCCAACCATGTGACTATGTGCATCAACTGTTTGTCCTTGGGCCAAAATTCTATTTCCACACTGAAGTATATTTTTGGATGTGATATCCACCATTTTCACGGTAAAAATATAAATACTGTACACAGTGTTTATTGCAATGGACAATTCTTGCTATTTCCTAAGAAATTTGTAATCCACCTACAATAAAGCAAACACCTATTAAATCCAAAGCCTAGAACTACATGCAGGTACACAGTAAATAAAACGGTGATGCTAAGGCCTTGACAGTGTAACACCTCATCCTAACACCACTACTGTTCTACTCCATGAATCCTCACAACTCAAATTGCTACCACACCATTTGGTCCCTTCTGCTCTATTCTCAATAGGACTGAAATACTGAAACTCTCAATGGTGAGAAGGCATTTCTATAACACTGCACCTAAAATTTCCCAACCTGTCAAATGTTCTATTCCAACTGAACATTCCTTAATTTTAATAACTACAAATCTCTTCTCACACACAAAATTTCAATCCCACACATACCTTTCCATGGTATTCTTCACATCCTAGTGAGAAAAAAAAAAACCACAAATTAACAAGTAATGGATTTTCCTTACTTACAAAGTTTTATCAGAATGCCCTAATATGCTGAGAATGGAGATTTTCCCAATGTGAAAGGCAAAAGAGTAAAGATAAGACTCAGTCCAACCATGCTATAGCTACCCATGAGATGATTTAAATGATGCATAGTTCATTCACTTATCTTACACATGCCTACCATGATACATGAGATGATTTAAATAATAAATGGTTCTTTCACTTATTTTACAGATGCCTATAATGATTCACTATTATTTTCTAGGTATGAACAGGCTCTATAGCAAAGATAAACAAGTATTAACTCCTGAAAAAATTTGCATGGTTTTTGCTGAGGAGACAAGCAAACAAGTGTTTTTAGAAGTATCTCTTCTCATTTTACTTGTTAACTAATTCTATTTTTACTTAGCTTTGCCAGTTAAATGCAGTATAACATACTCAATATTGAACAAGTCATAAGGTTAAAATCTAGGATGTGTAATATTCAATGCCAACCAGGATGCTTGCTCTCTCAGTCCACTGTCCTCAAATTTCTAATGTTCACCCTGAATTCCAGGCCCCATTAGTCCAGTTTAGCCCATATCCTTCATGGATTTTGGTCATCTGTTCATTTAATCATTCATTGTACATATAGCTTTTCTGGACAGAAATATGGCAATGCACTTGCTGTTCTCTACCCCAGACTTCCTTCCTCCTTCTAAGTCCTAAGCAAAAAATAAACGAACAGCTGGGTCCCCATACACATACAGAGTTTTGCTTTTCATAATAGTACTCATACTGTAAATCAAACAAAAACTGTAAGCAAAATTATGTTTAAATGAAACAAAATTGTGTTTAGAGATAAAAAGGGTCTGTTGTAGGAAGTTAAAACTACAGTAACTGCTGACTTTTACAGCTCCCAGTTATGTTTAGGACTGGCTCTACATCTTTCTTGAAATTCAAGTTTTCCATATATATGAAGGAAAGTGACTCTCCTGATACAAACTTTGCAGAAATGAGAACTTTTCTTCTAAGTTTTAACAGAAAGTTTTGAGCCTGTGTGGCACCTGTCTTCATTGGATGAGATAACATCTGATGGACCAGATAGAGTTGTTAAGCTAGGATTAAGTGATGTACAATTCTGGACATGGTAAAGATGCACTAATAACAACAGAAGAGGTGCACAGAATGCATCAGGTGAGCTATGGCCAGCTTGAAAATGGCTTGAACTCTGAGTGGACTTCCCTGCTGAAACTCACATCCAGTGGTACAGATGACTTACTGGGAATGGAGTATAGGCTCTGTTTAAGCGTAGCGTTCAGCTAAAGACACACTGACACTCAAGAGAAACCTAGAATGCCACCCTTACAAATTGAGCTTTCTTTTTCTTTAAACTCAGCAGAGACATCAGTGGCTACAGGGAAAGAACCACATAGAAAAGGAAAAGCAATCTTCTTAGGGGATAAAAGGATGAGAATCCAGGGAAACAACAAAATATTAGAAATATCAATTTTACAACTGAAACTGATGAGAAATACAAGGAAAAAAGAATGCATGGCTCATACTCTGGGGAAAAACATGAAAACAACAAACTGAAAATAACTCGGAATGACACTGGGTATTGCATTTAAGAGACAAACACTTCTAAGGAACTACCTAAGTAGGTTAAAAATCTAAGAACCACTATGTTAGAGGAAACAAAGCATGAAAACAGTAATTCAAAATAGAGATTTTGCAGTGAGGAGATGTTTAAAAATGATTTTTTTCAGATGTTTAAGGAGAATAACAAAGAAAAAATATTGGATGGGTTTAGCAACGGCTTACTAAGACAGTAGATGGAAGACTGACTAAACTTGAGGATGCCCCTAAAGAAAATTTTCAATCAGGAATGCAGGTGTACAACTCAGTGGTAGAGTGCTTGACTACTGTATGAAAGATGCCGGGTCTTAAAAAAGAAATACTTGGGCCAGGGATATAGCTCAGTGGTACAAGTGCTTGCCTGGCAAGCACAGGGTCCTGAGCTTGATTCCTGGTACCAAAAAAAAAAGAGCATTTTAAACTACAGAAAAGAGGAAACCCAGGAGTGGTGAGTCATATGTGTAACGCCAACACACTAGCAGACAGGCAGGAAGCTCCCAAGTTCAAGCCCAGGCATGTGATTTAGGGAATGAGCAAGGCTGTGAGTCAAAATAAACAATAGTTCCAAAATATCAATCTTCAGAGAAAGAGTAAAGCTGGAAGCATCACCACTATACCTGATTTTAAAATCAACTACAAAACTAGGATCATCAAAACACATGGTATTGGCACTGAAAACAGACATATGTGACAATGTATCTGTCATGGTTTGTGTCTGGATGTCCCCTCAAAGCCTGATGCAGTCATGGGACAGGCTTCTAGAGTTTATGATTGATTCATGGTCCAATGATGGAATTATGTGTCTGACTGCTACACCCACCCTGGGGCAGGCAGCCTCCATACATTACAAGGAAGGGAAAGAGGCTTGCTTGCTGCTCCTCTGTTTTGTTCTGGCTGCTTTTGCTGTTTTCTGTCTACCATGAACTGCTGCCCTCTGCCATGTGCCGGTCTGCCTTGGAGCCAGCCAAGTATGGATTGAAACTTCCACAAACTGTGAGCTAAATAAGCCTTTCCTTCCTTAATTCTGGATGTCGGGTATTTTGTCTTAGCAAAAGATAAAAGTAAACAAGACAGTGGCAAAACAGAGATACAACAAAATGAAAACAATATATTTACAATAAGGTGAATTTTGACCACAGTATCAAGAGTACACTGTGTGGAAGGAACTCTTTCTTGAATAAACTGCATTGGGATAACTGCTTACCTCCAAGCTACAAAACGAAATATGAGCATATGTCTCAAACCACATGTAAAAATCAACACAAAATGTATAAAGACGTTAAACACAACACATGAAACTAAAATTACCGGAAGAAAACATGGGGGAAAACTCCATCACAGTGCTTGGCAAAGATTTTTTGGATATGAAATCGAAAACACTGTAAGAAAAGCAAAATTAGAAAAACAGGAGTACATCAAATTTCAAAACTTCTGCACAGCAAATCAACAATTAACCAAATGAACAGGCAGGGTACGGATTAGCACAAGATGTTTACAAACCATATATGTGATATAGAATTAAAATCCAAAACACATAAAAAACTCATAAAACTGAAAATCAGAGAAATATGTATTTCAATTTGCAAAATGGGCAAAATACCTGAATAGATATTTTCCAAAAGACAAACAAATGACGACAGCTATATGAAAAATGCCCAAAATCAAGGACATGTAAATTAAACTACAGCGAAGTATCACTTAATCCTGTTAGAATGACTACTGTCATTAAGCAAGCAGCAAGGGATGGCAAAGATGTGGATAAAAGGAGCCCTCTCACACTTCGGCACACATGTAACTGAGCTTAGTCATTACGAGAGACATTATGGAGGATCCTCCAGAAACTAAAAATATATAAGTAGCACACGATCTACCAATCTAAACACTAGGAAGGGGCTGGGGATTTAGCTCAGCAGCACAGCATCTGCCTGGCAAGTGCAAAGTTGTGAGTTTGATCTCTGGTACCGGAAAACAAAGCAACAACAACAAAAAAACTAAAATACACTAGGAATATGTCAAAAGAACATGAGCCAGCATGCCCAAGCGCTATGTACATGCTCACAATACTTACTGAAGCATTATTCAAACTATCCAAGATATGGAGTCAGTCTAAGCACCTATCAGCGTATAAATGGATAAAGGTACTGTGGTATACACACAGTGTAAAACTCTTCAGCTTGGAAAAATGATAAGGAATGAGATCCCGTCATTTGCAGCAACACGGATGAATATGGAGAATTTTACATTAAGTGAAACAAGCCAGACCCAGAGAAACAGTAGTGCATATTATCACACAAACATGTGGAATGAACAGTAACATCATAGCAGTAGAAGTGCAATACAGGGACTGTTGTGGGCAGAGATGGGCAGATATTTGTCAAAAGATACAAAACTGAAGTTAGGAAGTGGGAAAATCTTCGAGAAATTCATTGCCCAAATGGTGGCTATACTTAGAACAATGTGTTATATTCTGACAAACTGCCTAAAGGATAGACTTTGTTGTCACCATAGAAAAAAAGATAAGTATGTAAAATAATAAGCAAGTTAATTAGCTCTATTTTGACATACCACAGTATGTATAGATTTCAAATGAGTATGTTATATGTGATAGATACAAACAATCTTGTTTTGTCTTTTTGAGACAGGATCTTGCTATGCAGTTCAGGCTGGCCTTGAGCTCACTTTGTAGCCCAGGCTGGTCTCGAACTCCCAAAATCCTCCTGCCTCAGCCTCCCAAATGCTGGCATTAATGGGGTGTGCCAGCACTCCTGTCGACAACTTTTATTTGACAGTTGAATAAAATTAAGAATAACATAAATAAAAAGGTTTCTAAAGAATTCTGATGACTATGACTGCAAGCTTAACAACTTATAAAATGAACCAATTCCTACAAAGACAAGGCTTACCAAAAACTAACAGAAGAAGAAAAGATTAAATGAACCTGAGGCAAGTAAAAAAAATGAAAATATTTATACTGGCAAAAAAGCAAAAGAGCAGAAATAAAAACAAAATAACCACTGACATGGCTTCACTTCAGAACGCTACTGAATATTGAAAGAAAACAAATACTAGTCTGTGACAATTTTTATTCCGGGACTGAAATGGAAAAAGTCACA
The DNA here is from genome assembly GCF_000276665.1 of Chinchilla lanigera. Taxonomy (NCBI): domain Eukaryota; kingdom Metazoa; phylum Chordata; class Mammalia; order Rodentia; family Chinchillidae; genus Chinchilla; species Chinchilla lanigera. Next base: position 21,549,883 of record NW_004955414.1, read on the forward strand.
ACTGATTCCACAAGGGAAAATGGAATATGCTTTGTAACCTGAAGTTCCTCTGTTTACCACTGACTGCCCCAATCATGAAAACATGCTTGAGAAATGCTTCCCACTAGATCCCAGAAGAGTCAATTACAAAACACCACTGGATACAATGGCTCTTCCCTCCCACAGGCAATTTTTGCATGGTACTTCTTAAGAATTCAAACAGGATTCTCCCTTTTTTGTACATGCATGCAATTATTCCCATAATGTGTAAAACTGATTCACTTCCGTGAAGTACCAATCCAAGAATTTATTACCATCACTAAAAGCAGGGCAGCACAGGACAGGAGGAAACGCTTTCCAATCCTCCTGAATCTCAGAAGCGGGACTCCTGGGAGTCTTACCTGCAGCATGGCCACTGTGGACCCCTGCAGCCGGTGCCGCACATCTGAGATGAGCTCCCTCACCTCCCAGGCCTGCTGGGCCAACTCCTTTTCAGACTCGGCCAGGCCATTCAGAACACCTTGCTCCTCTGTCTGCAGCTTCTGCAGGTGCGTCCTCTCCTCAGAGTCCAGGGTGGCTCGCATTTGTTGAAACGCAGCCCGGACACTTTCTCTCTCCCCCTGTATTTGATTCTTCAGGAATGAGAAACAGACAGGCACTCAGTTAGGTGAGTTTGCAAGCCAGAAAAATAATAACTCTTTTTACTGGGAAGTCTCAGAGGAAGGGAGGTAGAAAGGAGACGTTCTTAGGGAAGCACAATGTTCCTGTGATTTTCCCTTCCTGCCATTAAAATCAATGACATTAAGCCAACCTTCTCAAGGCTCAGGCTACACCAGATGGGACACCCACACCTCCCAGCTGATCAGGAACCCTCATCTCCCTGCTTTACTCCTCACTGCACTTGCGCACTCCCCACCAAGACTTGAATACAGAAGACAGAATCGGGACCCTTTGTCAAATGTCAGTTTTAGCAGAGTCCATCTCAAAACCCACCACAGCCACGGAGGACGGCGTGCACTAGCCATCTTCCCCAGCACCCCTCAGTGTGAACACCTAGCTCCTAGCAGCCGTATTCGTTAGTGACAATCACTCTCCACACCACACTCCCAAAGGAAAAGCATGCACAGGGTTCATCCCATGACTTCTGGATTCAACAAGGGGCAGAGAATAGAGAAGAAGGACCTCCTCCCGGAGACCCTGCCAGATTTCTGGCTAGGACCATGAGGAAGTGTGATCTCCTGCCTTCCAGGAAGTTCTTTCTTCTTCGATGTGAGCATTCCACTTCTCAAACTCTTTCTCCTCCATCAGCAGCTTCTCCAGCACTTGCTCAAGACCCCTCTATGAGAAAAGAACCACACCACAGTCAAGCTATGAGCTTCTCAGCAGCTACACAGTGGACAAATGTGGATGAGACCTGGTTGATCTCACCAGAAACCTCAGTTAACTGACGGTGGGAAAAAGCTGATGAGAAAGACACTTGAGAAGATGAATGTCCTTTTTGTATCTCTCGGTAATTCTTCCTTAAGTAGTAAGGTGAGGTCCCCTTCATGATGTGTAGACTGATCCTCTCCCTGAAGTGAACTGTGATTCTACATCAAGAAAAGAACTTGCATCCTGTTTATTCTTTTGCTGAAACAGGTAATCAGTGCACCTCTGCTTACTTATCTAGTACAAGTTACAGCAATTTTGCTTTTGTCTAAGAACTTTTATTCTAGGCTTATTCTCTAGCCATCACACTGGACTGTACAAATACATATGTTGGGCTACAGAAGACAAGCACAAAATAGACAGAAATGATAGACCTTAGTTCTGTGGGGGCAAACTAATTAAAGTCTAGGGCACAGTGGACGTTCCCTACAGGGCAATGTTTTCTGATCTCTCTTCCTACAGCTCAGACCTCTTACCCGATACTCCTGCGCAGCCTCCTCCATGAGAAGCGTGTGGTGACCCCGGTGCACCTGAGAACGCTCACAAAGCCAGCAAAGGACCTTCCCGTCTTGCCAACAGAACAGCACAAGCTTCTCCCCATGGAGGTCACACTGATCTGCCTGTGGAGTCAAGGTCACCTCCCTGAGCCTCTCCACTATATTGGCCACATGTCGACTGGGCCTCAGGTTTTCAATGTGGTAAGTGACTCGGCACACGGGGCAGTTGCCCACTCCTTGTTCATGTTTCGTCGACTCATAGTTGGAAGTGATGCAGAGTTTGCAGAAAGTGTGGCCACAGTCAGTGCTCACAGGTTCTGTCATGAGCTCCAGGCAGATGGGGCAAGTCACCTCCTCCTTGACATTTTGCAGGACTGACGAAGCCATAGATGTTGTTTCCCTGCTCCTGTCTGTCCACACTCTGAGGCTTCTCCTGCCCTGGATCCTGATGTTGGGAAAGTTAAAATGGGGCAGAGTAAGCAAGGTAGGAATAGAAAGAATGAATAGCGAGTCGGCAAAAATCATGAGGGCATCATGACCAAAATATTAAAAGTCAAAAAACAAAAAGGAGTAAAACAAAAAAAGGAATTTAATGACATCATACTCACTATGTCATAATTTCAGGCACTTTCATTTCATATCATATGATAAAAGTTATGTATAGAATGGGTTTTATTTTCCCTTCCTTTAATGGACAGAAGGAGAAATGGAGTCCTTTTCTACCAAAATTCTTGTGTCATCCTTACTTTTCTTTCCCCCACCAAAATCACATCATCAATGTTCAAACCAACAAACTACTTATACCACAGGACACCTGTGATAACTTTGCTATCAATATGGTCCCATTCTTATACTTCCTGTACAAGTTATCATCTCAGACAGAGCTGCTCTAACTCCCTCATCTGCACAGGCTCACAGCTTGCTATTCATATGCACTTATTTCTTTTTTAACAATATGACAAAAGAAAGGTTAATCCTTTTATCAGATGTAAAAATGGAATACTAAATGACTTTCAAAGACAATATGGTTGTACCCTGGTTCATGAACTTGATTCTGTCCAAGATTCTGACTACAAACTAAGTTGGACAAGAACAGGATTAAATTCAGTGGTTAGCTTTAATGTTGACCTTATGGGGAACTCCGATCTGTTTCTCGTCCCATTCAGTTTGCAACCTGAATGGTGGAGAAAATTGAGTCGGTGAACCAAGATAGGACTGTGTACTTTACTTTCAGCTGGAATTAACCCATTCAGTCCCCCTTCAGAAGTCTCCCCTCTAACCCACAGAATCAAAGAACAGGTAACTAAATAGGCACAATAACACTCAGAACAATGTAGATGTAAAAGCAACCTTCTGAGTACTAGTTGGTTCAGGGGAATCATGTTTGGTAATGGTAGGATTTTATCTTGGCCTTGAAATTTACCAAGGACATGGAAAGGAGCCTAGAGGTATGTGTATGTATGTATGCCAGGGAGGGAGATGACATAAATATACTTGCAGAATCCCATATGTCAGAGACCTGAAATACATAATCCCAGAGAAGTTGGATGTTGGACATTTAGAGAAGTGCCCAAATACTAGACATGATCATCTTGCAAATTATTATTGATGATGGATTATGTCCCATCAGCTCGACTTAAATCTGAAAACATGATGCCCAATAGGGGCTAAACATGGTTTAAACCACTATTATGAACTTGACATTCAACTTCAAAATCATATTGTTATAGGCAGCTGAGTTTGATAGAAATATTATAGGCAGTCAGATAGGGCCAGGCCCTCCAAGGAGCCAACATGAAAGACAGGATATGATACGTATTTGCTGTGGGCCAGACATCAAGACAAAGGACTAAACTAATACACCCACATATCTCCCTGGGTGTAAACATCAGGGATGGATATTCTAAACAGTAGTGATCACCTTAAAGAGTCCTGACCCAACCCCTTACAGGAAAATCCCGTTCTATATTCATACCCTCTTGCTATGTGACTCACTTCCCCATTTGATCTCGATTTAATCAGTTTTTACCTGAATAATTATTATTGGCATAGTTTTGTCCATTTTTTCCCCTACCTTGGACCCGCCTCACCTCGTCGTTTTGCTCTATAAAAGTTCCTACAAAAGACAGAGTCTTGGGCAACCCACTTGGGGCGCCCCTTCTGTTTCTCTTGGACAGAAGCTTTCTTTCCCTCAATAAATATGTTCTGCTCTTAACCTCCGTTGTTCCTAAAATTCATTCTTCGATTTTAGAGAACACGAACTAGTCCCAGATACCGTTCAGGTTGGGAGTTTTTATTTTCCTGTATCAGTATGAATTAAATAATCAGGAAGATCACATGTGACAAGCTGTACTCAGCAAATGTACCTGTCGTTTCAAAATTAAATGATGGGAAAAAGTTGTCATCCTAAAATTCCAACAAAGTTATCCTAGAATTCCCACCTAAAAATATAGTTTTAACTGAAACCTAAAGAATCTGAAGGAAATATGGGTTAAAGAGAGAAATGCGTTAGGTAAAAGACAATACACAAAGATATAACTGTTCATAGAGATAAAGCATGTTAAGCAATTGTGAAAACGCCAGTAGGGATACTCTGCAGAGCTGCTTGCTTTTGGTAAAACATTAGCCTACAGGCAAGAGAAAATCTGTCACCTCTGAAGACAGGCAAACACTTAGGGACTCTTCCTTAAGAACAAGGAGAAACTGTCCCAATCAGTTATAAGGGGAAGTACTGCACCTCCCTCCTGGCCAACAGCCCCTGTGGAGTCAGGCCCTAACACATGGTGACACTGAAAACCGCGACACTCGGTCTGCAAAGAAAAGAGCCTTCGGGTTCTGCCCCTGTGGCGGGAGAACAGAACGATCTGCCCTGGAGTCAACATCCTGGCACACTGAGCCAAGATGAACTCACAAGTGTGGGCCGCAAGGAGGGAAGCGGGGCGGGGTCGGGTGCTCTCAGTTGGAGAAGGAGCGGTCCCTCCAGGAGAGGGAGCCTTCCCTGTGTGCATCTGCGTCCTCCAGGGCCTTAGCATCTGTGCAGCAGGAAGCCAGGAGCTCGGCCTTCCCCCTCCCCCAGCAAGGTTTCAAACCCCCCAAGGAAACGCACCCAAGCAAAGGCAGCTTTTTCTTCTAAAGTCTTCCGAGCTCTGCCCGCCAGGAAGGGCTTCACACAGCTTTGGACACCTGTGGAGAAGTCGTGAGGCCCAGCAGAGGAGGGAGCAGGTTGCCACTTGGTCAAAGATTTACCACCGAGGGAGCAGCCAGGCAGGAAACGAAAGTAAAGTGGGAGCTCAGGGGGTGGGCGGGGAGGAGACGCTCTGACCAATGGGGCGCCCTGTGCAAGGCCGGCCTGGGAGCCCCTGGGTGATGCTGGGAGTGGCCCTTGCCAAAGAGACAGCCACACCCTATTGTACTTCTTTTTTTAGCCTACTGTCTATGCCCTGGGCTCTGTTCTAATTAGGAGCTTTGAAAAATGTTTCGTATGTATTTTCCTGGGATATTACTCTCTTTCAATATCTTTTGCTCTGCCTCAGTGTATTTTGTTAGCCAAATATGATTATTTAAAATTGTAATTATTAACTTGTCTTCATTGGGCAAATTAGTGGTCTGAAAGGTTTTTTTTTAATGCTGTGTGTTTTCAGTACATTACAGTTATATCCCCTGTGGGGAGATGGAACCTGTACAGAACACATCTTAATGTTTCCTTTATTTTCCTTCCCTTCCCTCCCCTCCCCTCCCACAAATTCGCGCTGCCCTGGGACATTGCCTTGAATGCATTTGTCTTGCTGTATATCCCAGCTCCCCCGCCCTCCTCCTCCTCGCTTCTGCCTCTCTTCCCTCTCCTCCTCTCCTTCCCCTTCATTTCCTTTTCCAAAGGGTTTCAAAAATGTTCCCTTTTACAGTTTACTTTATCTGCGTATTTCATATTACCCCAACACAGTATGAAAAGTTAGAAGAGGTGCCCCTTATGTTAATTCCTTCCAGGGGCTACTCTTGCTTCTGATCTGTCAGCTATGTTTTGCTTTCGGTGAAACATACTATCATATAGAGTTTATTTATTTAGAAGTCTTGTAGGAAGTTAGAGGTGGGCCTTAGCGGGTCAAGGCAGAACACAACTGTGGCTACAGGCACATTCCCCAAAGGTAGGCCTTCAAGAAAAACTGGAAGGACTACCCCCACATTTTCCCCTAGGGATGAAAGGCAGGGATTGATATGCTAAATAGGCATCAGTCACCTTGGGATGGAGGAACTAAACCTCCCTAACCCACTTCTTCCAGGAAAGTCCTTGTCCTTCAGTGGGTGCTTGCTTTGTGACTTGCTTCCCCATTTGATCCCCATTTACTCAATAAATGCAGTGCATTACACTTCCCTAAGCAACTATACTTGCAATCTTTTTTTTTTCATTTTAAGGGAAAAAAACAGTGATACAGAATTTAAAACAAGATAGTAGGAAATGAACAAAGAATAATACATTGCATAATGTTATCTTCAAAGTAGTGCTCCGATTACAAGTTATAGGTATGCAAAACTGATCAAACAGTGTAAGTAGAAACCCTTCTTTTCAATGAACTAATAGAAATTTGTAGGTAATTGTCTTAGCTATCGTGTGGGGCTTTTTTTATTCTTCATACTAGGATTGACCTCAAGACTTTGTACTTGCCAGGCAGGCAGTGTGCCTGCTGAGCAATATCCCTCACTATTAGCTGTCTTGTGTATGTGTGTCTATATATATATATATATTTCTACATATATATAATTGTTTTTCTTTTCTCTTCCTTATTTTTTCCTTTCCCCCAACCCACTTGTTCTTTTCTTTTCAGCAGGTTTTTCCCTTTCACAATATTTATTGTGATAGGTTTTTCCAGCGCAGAGAGAAGTAAAACAGAATAAAATGCCTTTATTGTGGACGCGGAAAGGCCACAGGAAAGAGAAAAACGTGGCCTACACCTATCCTTCGTGGGGTCCAAGGTTAAATAGCCCCAGGCTGGAGGCGGGGTTTAGGAGGGGCACTGCCTGACATGGCAGACCAGGATTGGGTGGGAGCACAGGCGAAGGAAACAGGATATTACAAAAAGGGAAATAGGAAGTTGTAATTTGACTCAGTGGAAGAAGGATGGGGCTTAGCACATGGCCTTTAGTGGCCTGTGCCATATTAGCTGGATGCCATGGTGACTCAGCACCATACCACATGACCTGCGGCGCCATACTGGCTCGGGTGCCATAGCAACTCAGCAGGAATTACAGCGGGGCAAGAAACCATTCATATTGTACATTTTGGATCTTGTTTACTCTTTCAGTTTCTTGCACTCAGGAGATAATATGATCTTTACACATGCAACTCTGATTTATTTCTCTTATAAGTATGGTCTCTGATGGATTTCTTGCCTCACTGTAATTCCTGTCAAGTAGCTATGGTGCCTCCCACTGGAGGTCATGTGCTATGACCCTGAGTCAGTGTGGCGCCAAAGCAATATGGCCCTGGCCACTAGAGGTCCTGTGCTAAGCCCCACCCTTCTTCATCCATTTACCTATGAAAGCCTGGAGTTTGTCCTTCTGGATAGCTGAGTAGAACTCTATTGGATAAAAATACCAAATCTTTTTTTATCTATTTCTCAGTTGATGGGCATGTGAGCTGTTTCCAAGATTTAGCTATTACAAATTGTGCTACTATAAACATGGGTGCACATATATCGCTGTGGTATTGTTGTAGGCAGCTAAGTGAGATAGAAATATTATATTCAGGTAGGTCTAGACCCTCCAAGGACCCAGTATGGAAGCAGCTGTGGGAGTGACAAGCACAACACAAAAGATGGGCGGGACCTCAACACAAAAGATGAAACAAATGCATCCACATACCTCCCTGGGGATGGGCACCAGGGATTGATAGTCTGAATAGTATGGCTCACCTTGAAAAAGCCAGAAAAAAATCACTAATCCAAAACCCGACAGGAAAAGCCCTTGTTCTGTATTCATATCTGCTTGCTGTATGACTTGCTTCCCCACTTGATCTTGATTTAATCAATTTTACCTAGAATTCATTCTTCCTTTGTAGAGAACACAAATTCAGCACATTGGGCATCTAGCAGGTTGGGAGTAATAATCCTTTTATTATTTGGAGGTCCTGCATCATCCCTGTATCAATAGGACTCAAGAAGGAAGGTGAGAAAGGCAAGTGCACTTGCTGTGAATGGAGTGTCTCCATCCCAAGCAATGCTGTGTAATGCACCTTGATGGAGGGTAAAGCATTGTATAACTCCAAGGATGGGAGTTCTGGCAGAAGGATTGCATGTGGGGAAGACAAATCTATATCCAGAGTGTGTAATCCAATGAGAAAGAATGCTGACCCTACTTGAGGAAGTATTTCTATCCATCTGTGACCAGGAAGGTGGATGACCACCATAGAGAATGGTATATTATGGACATTGTAATAGTCTCAGCTGCTGGGAGAGTGGAGGACTAGACGTAGCTGTCAGTTTTGGTCATTGGAAGGCCAAGTTACTGAGCACATGCCTGACCTCTATTTCTAATCACTCTCACTTTGTTCATGGGTCTTTTCGATGATCACCCTAGAGGTGCTAGGATAAAAAACTTCTCACCCGTATCCATGGATTGATGAGTTAATTCACTGAAGGAATTAAAGCACACCTGATATGGAAGCGGCAATAGTATTTGCCACATGATTAAACTTATAGTAATCTGCTGCACTTTTCTAAAATTTGTCTTTTGTGAAGTCCAAACAGATGATTTTGAAGAGGATGAGGTAAAAATCACCGCTCCTCCATCCTTTAAACCCATGATGGTGGCATTAATCCATACAATCCATAGAGGAATTTGTGTTACTGCTTTTATTTAGTTTTTCTGAGTTAAAAGCAGATCTAGTAGCCTAGCACCTGTCAACTTTTCTATCTTGTGAGCCCCCAGTCCACAAGTGATCAAACCAATGTGGAGATTTTACTATGTGCTGAATGTCTAATCCAATTACACATTCTAGCAATGGGAGAATAATCACAAGATGATTTCAGGGATCCTTTGGAACCACTGATTTTCCATCCATCGTTGGACCGGGATTTCAGGTGTGCACTTTCACCCCACCCAGCTGCTTCCATTTGTGGCTGCCTGGTCCTGTGCCCAGCAGTGGGAAAGCTGACTGATACATGTGTACCTTCTAAGACAGCTACAGAAACTGATGGTGCTGTACAAGTGCCATCTGTGTCCTCAGAGATCTTCTTGCAGCTGAGGCTCTGCAGGTTTATGAAGCAGTTTACTACCTTATGCCACTGGACAAACACATGTTAATCTCCTACTCCATGGTGTCCCCTCAGATACCACTTAGCATATAGTAGAACTTGTTACACAGAGCACTTCCATTTCTTCTTTCATGTCCTTTATGCTAATTACTACATATTAGTTTATCTGAGAAAATGCCTTCATTTGACAATAGGTGGATTGAAATATTTTCATCATGTACAAGATTATAGACTAAAATATCTGTGGGTTTCAAGATAATAAATATTATATGATATAATTGAAAACTGTAGTTCCTTGACTTTCCAACTTTCCATTACTGTAACAAAATACTTGAAATAATTAATTTATGCAAAGAGGAGCTTTATTTTGGCTCAAAATCTAAGTTTTCACCTGTGGACCCCTTGCTTTTAGGCCACAAAAGGACCTGCAAACCTGAGCACACCCCTGTTATCTAAGGACCTGAATTAGGCTCGATCTTCTGAAGGTTCACCCGCTCTCTGGGAGAAGCACTTGAAGACCAGTCATCTAGCATTACCCCCATGCAGGAAAAACCAAGCAACTGGCTTCACAATGAGCCAGATGTTTGCATCGGTTGACAAAGATTTTAAAGCAGTTATTCCAACTACGGTTAATGCAGTAGATCTACTAATGGTCATCTTGTAACACCCAGCTGAACTGGGTCAGTGGTTCTAGCTGTGAAAGGGTCCCCTACACACTGTTGCCAACAGCATGAAGCAGAACTAGAGAGGAAGACGGTGTGCTATTGGCCCTTCTGGAGAAGCTTGTCACACCTGGCTTTCCTGAAATGAACTCAGCTCTTCTCATCCTCAGAGAAACTGGGGTCCTCACTATAGCTGCAGGTCTCTTTGGGGGAGCCTTGGTCCTTACCTTGAGTGTCACTTCCTGGCTCCAGTGCAGATCCCTCAGCCTGCTGGCACAAATCCTTCATCCCACTGGCCCAGACTTTCTATCTTCCAACAATGACCTTTAGGCCTTCCCAATGTGAATCCTTGATACAGACCTGCATGAGACTTTGTGGATTCCAGGCCTCCAGTAGGACTTGTGGAGGACATTTCTTTGGGCTGTAGAGCTTCAGGTGGACTCCAGTGAAGATTGCTGTGGGATCCCTCAGATGGATTCTTCAGATCTCTAGTGTGGAAAAGATCTCCTATACTCTTTTGCATTTGACTCATTGGGAGGTCACTATAAAGGAATCTGAGAAAGTATGTGTGCTTTATTTTTTTAGTTTTAAAAAAATGAAAGAAAGTATAATAACAGACAGATATCCATTTACAAAATAGCATAAGAACAATACAAACAAAACAGAGTTACAGACAAAGTTGTAGGAAATTAACAGTGGTTGTTGTATTATTTATTGATATCTTCAAAGTGGTTTCTCAGGAAAACAAAGAGAGACGTACAAGATTGACCAAACAAGTAATCATTAACTGTTCTTTTATGTAGAGCAATAGAAGACAGTAGTACAACTATGTTAGCTATCCTGTATGTACATAATTACATAATTTCCCCTTCTTTCACTTCTCTTTTCCCCACACCCCAGTTGCCCTTTACTTTTGAGCATTTTCCTTTCATTTCACAATGTCTATCATACATCCTAGTTTTATTTGCTCTTTCAGATCTTACACTAGTGAGACAATACGATGCTTACACATGCAGGTCTGATTTATTTTACTTACGAGTATAGTCTCTAGTTGTGGCCATTTAGTTATAAAAGCCTCGTGTTTATCTTTCTTTATAGCTGAGAAATATTCCATTATACAAAAGTACCACAGTTTTTTAATCCATTCCTTAGTGGATGGACATTTGTGTCGCTTCCACAATTTAGTAATTACAAATTGTGCTGCTAGGAACATGGGTGCACATATATTGCTGTGATATGATGTTTTCAGGTCTTCTGGGAAAATATCCAGAAGGGGAATAGCTGGATTGAATGGGACCTCTCGATCTAGTTTTCTGAGGAATTTCTAAACTGATTTCCACAGTGGCTTCACTAGTCTGCATTCCCAACAGCAGTGGAGAAGGGTTCCTATTTCTCCACAGCCTCGCCAGCATTTGTTATTGGTTGATTTCTGAATACTACCCATTCTTACTGGGATGAGATGAAATCTCAATGTTGTTTAAATTTGCATTCTCAAATGACTAATGATGTTGAACATTTTCTCATGTATTTATTTGCCATTTATATTTATTTATCTGAGAAGTGTGTATTCATCTCAGCTTCCCATTTTTGGATTGAGTCTTTGAGTTTGGGACAGCTGATGTTTTTTAATTCTTTATATGTTCTAGATAGAAGACCTTTGTTGGAGGGACAGTCAGCTAAAATATTTTCCAATTTGTAGGTTTTCTTTTTACTCTGCTGGTGATTTCTTTAGATGTGCAGAAACTCTTCAGGAGGATGAGATCCCAGTTATTGATTCTTTGAAGTATTTCATGGGGCGCTTGGTTTTTGTTCATGAACTCTCTGCCTACCCCTATGTCTTCAATGTTTTTACCTACTTTCTCTTCCAGTAGATTTAGCGTTTCTGTTTTAATATTGAGATCTGTGATCCATTTTGACTTGAGTTTGGTGCATGGTAATAGACTTGGGTCTATTGTCAGTCTTTGGAAGGTGGCAAGCCAATTTTTCCAGCACTATTTAAAAGGCTATTGTTCTTCCAGTGAGTTTGTTTGGCTCCTTTATCAAAGATTAGGTGGCTGAGTGTGTTTGTGATTGTGTCTGTGTCCTCCAGTCTGTTCCATTGATCATCAGGTCTGTTTTTTAGCCAGTACCAGGTTGATTTTATTACAGTGGCTTTATAGTATAATTTCAGGTCAGGGATTGTGATTCCACCTGACTTGTTCTTGTTGCCCAGGATTGCTTTTGCTATTCTGGGTCTCTTCTGGTTCCAGATGAATTTAAGAAATGTCTTCTCTAGATCTGTGGGGTATTCCAATGGTATTTTAATGGGAATTGTATGGAATTTGTACAACAATTTTGGTAGTATGGCCATTTTCACAATGTTGGTTCTGCCTATCCATGAGCAAAGAATATTTTTCCTTTTATCAAGATCCTCTTCAATCTCTTTTTTTTCAGAGTAGTATAGCTTTCATGAATAGATCTTTTACTTGTTTTGTTAGATTGAGTCCTAAATATTTCAATTTCTTGGATGCTATTGCGAAAGGTATGGTTTCCTTAATTTCTCTCTCACTCTGTTTGTTGTTTGTGTATGGAAATGCTATTGAGTTTTAGGTGTTGACTTTGTATCCAGCTACACTGCTGAATGTGTTGATTAATTCTAGGAGTCTTCTTGTGGGGTTTTTGGGGTCTTCTGTATAAAGTGTCATGTCATCTGCAAATAGTGATAGTTTTACTTCTTCCTTTCCTGTCCTTATTCCTTTCATTTGTCTCTCTTGTCTAATTGCTCTGGCTAATGGTTCCAGAATTTTGTTTAACAGGAGTGATGACAGTGGACATCTTTATCTTTTTCCCGATTTTAAAGTAAAACCTTTCAGGTTTTGTCCATTTAGTATGATGTTGACTGTTGGTTTGTCATAGATGGCTTTGATCAGGTTGAGGTAAAGACCATCTATTTCTATTTTCTGTAGAGTTTTTATCATGAATGCATGTTGGACTTTGTCGAAAGCTTTTTCTGCATCTATTGAGATGATCATATGATTTTTATATTTGGCCTCATTGATATGGTGTATAACATTTATTGATATGTTATATAACATTAATTGATTTGCGAGTATTGAACCATCCCTGCATTCCTGGAATGAATCCAACTTGGTTGTGGTGTATGATTTTCTTGATGATTTGCTGCATTCTATTTCCTAGTATTTTATTGACTATCTTTGCATCTATATTCATTAGGGAGATTGATCTGTAGTTCTCTTTCTTGGTTGGGTCTTTCCCTGGTTTTGGTATCAGTATAATACTTGCCTCCAGAAATGAGTTAGGGAGAATTGCTTCCTTTTCAATTTCATTGAAGAGTTTGAGGAGTGTTGGTATTAAATTGTCTCTGAATTTCTTGTAAAATTCTGCTGTGAACCCATCAGGGCCTGGGTTTTTCTTGTCAATAAGTTTTTAATCATATTTTCAATCTTATTAATTGATGCTGGGTAGTTGTCCTCTACCTCCTGTGTGGCAGTGTTCACCCACTAGAATGGGAGGGGAGCACTTCGCAGGCCTCAGAAAACATTAGGCGAATGCCCTGTGTGTGCTGGACTGGCTCTAGATGGAGATATTATAAATGTGGGTCCTGCTGTCCATGGACAAGTGAACAATTCTATGAAAAATTACACCTAATCAAGAACACCTAGTGACTGATCTCTTTGCTTCCTTTTATGTGCTTTAGAAAAGTTGATTTCCCGCTAGGGTTGCAGCAAGATGGTTGGTCAAACATGTCTTGTTGTGTAACTAAAATAGAAACCTCATTGTATCTAAGAGTTTCATATGTAATTGCAGAAGTATATAGTAAAGCAAAAAACATTTCTCTGTGTCAGAGGAGCCTTGCTCCCCTTGCACACCAGAGGACCTCTGGTGTCTGTATTGTTTGTCTCTTCGCCTATGTCATTTCCTCCTGCAGGAATCTCCTGGACCTGCTGCAGCCAGAGTGTGGCACAGTTTTTTACTGAGAGCAGTGGTACACACCTGTTATGGTAGTATTCTGGGAGAATACTAGGATTCTGGCAGGAAGATCACACGTATGAGCCCAGTCAGGGCCACTTAGTGGCAACATCTCAATAAGAACAAAAAATCAGCCACACATGGTGGCACAGGCCTATAATCTCAACACTTGTGAGGCTGAGGCAGGAGGATTGCAGCAAATTCGAGGCCAGCCTGGGCGACATAACAGATTTATGCCAGCCTGAACTACATAGCAAAACCTGGCCTGGAAAAAAAAAAATCCAGAAGGACTGGGGATATAGCTCAGTTCAAAAATCCTGACTTCACTACCCAGTCACACACACACCAATCAGAGTGGTCAGACCACCTTTCAGAACTTTGTGGTTCTGAGACAAGACTTTGTGGATTTTGAGATAAGTTCTTATCATCTTGTGTCGTGTGTTGTCACATACGCACAATGCATTTCCCTAGCATTTTACCTCCTCCCCGCATCCATGAACACAGAACTCCTCAAGTTCCCCCTTCACAGTGTCACCAGGTGAACCTGTGTCATATTTGTCACCTGATCTTTTCTCTTTTTTTCTCTGGAAGTGGATGTTACACTGAATTCTGTCAACCTACATTTGAATCTTCTGCTTTCAGAGGATCACAGACAAGTGAGAGCTGTGCCAATTTGGCCATTCAAGTGTGATAATTATGGGATTTTAGGCTCCCAGTATTTCTCCTCGGGAAAACATTATTGGGAAATCGATGTATCCAACAAGACTGCCTGGCTTCTGGGTGTATACTGTAGAAAACCTTCTAGAAAGTTCGATAGTAGTTGCAGCACAACCTGTACAAACACTTGCTCTAGGTACAGACTGCAACATGGTTACTGAGTTATAGGGTTACGGGAGAAGTTTGAGTATTACACCTTCGATGAATCTTCCTCAGGTCCTAAGGTGTGGCCCTCTCTGTGGATATTCCTCTCTGTCACATTGGGGCTTTCCACAACTTTGAAGCAGGCACTCTCTCGTTTTTCAGCATCACAAACCATGGGTCACTCGTCTACACATTCCGTAATTGTTTCTATCCTCGGCCTGTTTATCCATATTTCAACCCTTGGAACTGTCCAGGCCCCATGACTTTGTGCCCCCCAAGCTCCTGAATGCTCCCATCCCTTCATCTACTTGTGGGATTCTTACCTTAAGGCCATCTCTGCAACAAAGCACATCTCTACTATTCAGAATACCTCTGCCCTGTGATTTCCCTTCTGTACTTGGGAGCTTTTACTCATCCTTGACACATACAGTGTATTTTGCTTGGATTAGGAGGGAAGTGAATTTATTCCTCTTAATATTCTCAGACGTAAATTCCTCCAAAGATGGACCTGTATTGGTATAAGATTCATGTCCTTCCATTTCTCCATATTTCTTGATCACTGATCTGAAGCCTGTTAGCCACCTAGTCATATTTTTTTTTAGGATGATCCATAAGGATCACCCTCATGAGCCTCACCACAACAACTTAAGTTTCTTTAAACAAATATCAGATTGTGATACCCCAGGTTCACCCAGGAGTCTGGGAGAGGAAAATAAACATAAGCAATAGACATACCCAGAGTTATGTCCAGAGTACTTGAGTTCAAATCTTGTCTCTTCTTTCAAAAGCTCTGTCACAGATGCATTCTGGGTTTCTTTCTTCTAAAATACAAAGTGGGATTTACCCTTACACTCAGAGTGAGAACCAAGTGTCACTAAATGTAAAATATCTACTTAAAGTGCTTACTATGTAATAAATACTTGCATTTGTGATGACTGGAAGTTATAATCTAAGTTACTGTCCTATACATCAGTTTTATGCCTTCATAATAATAATGTTTGTACTGAAGTTTCACCTTTCAAGTTTTAGATTCTGCGGCCAAGCCCACTGTATTGAAGTTTTGTTATATAAAACTTTTCATACTGAGGTTTGTACTGGTCTTAAACACTTTATGATGAGTGGGTGAGAAAACTATGAAAAGAGTTTCCATAAACTGTCCAAAACAAGGAGCCATTTCTAGGGACACTTGTTACAAGCCACAGTCTTCTAGTAGACATATTTAGGATATTTCCTAGGCTATTACTGTTAATTACCACTGTTAGTTACCATCCCATGCACTTTTTTCCTTTTCTTTTTCTTAAACCAATCTAAAACTCAGAATGACTACCCACACCTACCAGGAGAGCAAAGGAACACACCCTTCTTTGAGAATTATGTTGTATGAATTAGGAAATGTATGCTTTATAAATTTTTTACAGAACACAAATGATTTGAAAAAGAAAGTGCTTGGCATGGGAATTATTTAAGATGCTATACCCAAGATAGGAAGCAACATAATAGTCATTAATAGGATGGGAATCACCCACAGTGTCGTGGATTGACCACTGGTGGTCAATTTATAACCCCCAGCTGAACTGAGTAAGCATGGTGCTGGGTGTGGGAGGCCCACCTGAGAATTGTTGCCAACAGCATAAGAGGCAGAACTGAATAAGAAGAAGTAAGGCTATTGGGAGCTGGAAAAGGCTATTGGGAGCTGGTAGAAGCTGTGAGAAGCTGTTGATTCTTTTGAAGGAGCTTATCATGCTGGCTTTCCTGATGAACTTGGCTGTTTTCATCCTCCAAGGAGCTTGGGACCTTGTTGACACTGAGAATGGCTTCGGTTCACTTTGGGGGAGCTCTGGTCCTCCCTTGAGCATGGCTCTGGAGGGGAAGATGATGCACTGCCAGTCTCCTGAAGAAGCTTGCTGTGTTGGCTTTGCTGATGGGAACTCAGCTTTCCTGATCATTGGAGGAGCTCGGGACTTCACTGCTGCTGAGGAACGCTGTGATACCTTTTGGGGGAGCTCTGGTTCTTCTGAGCATCGCTTCCTAGCTCCAGGGCAGTTCCCTCAGCCAGCTAGCACAGATCCTTCATCCCGCTGGCACAGCCTTCCTAGCTTCCACCACTGATCTTTGGGCCTTCCCAGTGCAGATCCGTGAAACAGGCCTGCATGAGATACTGTTAGGTCTCCAGGTGGACTTGTGGGAGGCATTGTTATGAGCTATAGGTCTTCAGCTGGACTCATGCAGGACACTCCCATGGGATCCAGGTCTTCAGCTAGTTTCCTTGGTCTTAGTGTGTGGACAGATTTCCTGCACTCTCTTGTATATCATTCTTTGGGTGACTACTATAAATAATTTTATAAACTATGTGTCCTATATTATATTGTTTACCTTGCAAATATCCCCTAAATCACAACAAACCTAGAATACAGTAGTTCCCTTGGGATATCTCTTTAAATTACCATGACCTGTCTGTCAAAGGAAAAATACAAGCCTGTTGTGGACTGAATATTCATGTAATTACATCCATGTCATCAAAATGGGGCCAGAGCTAAAGAATTCATATATTATAAGGTAAGGTATGAAGGTTTCTCTCTCCCTGACTGTTCACAAAGAAAAGGGAAGGTGGCCAAGGAGGCTGCCACCTGCAACCCCAGGAGAGAGCCTTCAAACACCACTGATCCCGCTGGCATCTTAATCTTGTATTTTCAGCTCCCAGAACTGTGACTAGATTTCTGTTCTTTAAGCTACCTGATCAATATTTTGTTATAGCAGCTAATTGTACTACAAACAGATTTCAGGAAGTGCTACTAATATCAGTAACCTCTCAGGAAAGAAACTTTGGAGTCATCTCACTAGAAAAAGAACCACAACCAGCTGAGGGGCTTTCTGACACAAAGCAGTTAGTGGAAAAATGGGTGGTTCTAAAAACCAGCTATGGGCTGGGGATATAGCTCAGTGACACAGCGCCTGCCTGGCAAGTGCAAGATCCTGAGTTCAATTCCCAGTACTGAAAAAAAAAACAAAAAAAAAACCAACTGAATACCAGTTACAATGACATGGAAAGATACAGAATTGAGGACTGTGACCATCATGATTATTTCCTGTTACTGCCTGTGTGTGCAGCAGATCTTCATTTTTTCCTTTATCTCCTTTTTATATAAGAAAATCCATTAACTTCACATCACCCCACTTAAGCATTTTAGTACTTGCTATCCTGTAGCACCAAAGTTAAGAGGTGAAAGATTTATATGATCTGAAGAGAAACCAGAGTATGTAGCACCTAAGTTATATGAAAACAAGAGTGAACACTACACAGACTTTGATCTTCTGAAAATCATTACTGTGTGACGTCATATACAGAAAAGTTGTACATCATGCGGTGGAATTACGACTTTGTTATTATCTTTACATAAAATGATCGACATCTAAAGTATTATGTATGCCTACAAGACAGTGAGGAAGCTGGTGTTAGTCATATTCATGTGAATGGTAAGGCATGGCAGAGTGGAGCAGTGGCTGTGATTGCTGGACTGACAATGGACCTGGCATGGGAAATTATGGAGAAATTGAGTCAGGATGGATTGGCCAGCAGCATCCTCATGCAAAATGAAAGGTCACTGGAAAACTGTGCCAAAGATCTGGTGTCTATTTCTGTGAAGATCTCAGACTCTCAAGCTGAGAAACTTTGGATCACTGTTGTGATGGCTCTAGGTACCAGTGCTTGTTTACTGTCCATGCACGACCTTACATGCTGAAGGCTCCTATGGCTAAGGCCATTCACACTTCCTACTGTGTTAGCAAGTCTCCAGCCCACTCCTAAGGTACCAGAAATACAAGACTGCACGATGGTTTGGAAATAACAGAGGAGAACATCCTATAACGGATACAAGGGCAAACAGTAATGCATAGATAGTGTCTATGGAAATTTTTGAGTCCTCAGCCTTGTACTCAAAAGGGTTTACACTGAGGGCATCTATAGACTTTATAATCTTCTCTGGAGATTTTCCTTCATGGGGACAGGAACCTCTGTAAAAGAATGCATATTTTTCTGCATGTTTCTTTGTTGTACATCATTTCTACAATTTCAGATCTTTATTTCCTTGTAACTCTTCACCTCATCCTGAATTGGGAGATAAGTATTTCAGTAAATGAGAAGACACAAATGCCCCTAGAAATTGACTGGTCAATAAATTAAGATGGTCCATACTCTTCTTCCTAGTGAGTGACTGCCTCAGCGATCTTTGCAGTGAGGTGACAGGAAGGTGAGGTGTAAGGGAAGCATCATAAGAGTGCTATGGTAGGGGAGTGTGCATATAAGCACACACGCACACACAGATTGACAAAATCCATGTTGGAATCTGTTCTCCATCAAGGTCACCCAAGGATTAAGAATTCTGGATTTCTTATGGCCAAGAACTGCTCTGAACAGGTGGCACTGGACAAAACATGCCACTTTTTGTTTTTCCTCCATGCACATGTCAGTTGAGGAAGAGATGGGGATCCAAATGTAAAAATGCAGGAAGGTCCCACTGAACAGCATATTCACTGCACAGTTCTCCTGTTTTTTTTTTTTTTGTTTGTTTGTTTGTTTGTTTTTGAGACAGATCAGGCTGGCCTTGAGCTCACTTTGTAGCTCAGGCTCGTCTGGAACTCTGAACAATCCTCCTCCTCCGAACAATCCTCCGAACAATCCTCCACCACACCGGCTTTCTCGTGTTTCATTGAAGGTGAACAGCTGGGCATGGCGGCACATGCCTGTAATTGCAGCACTTGGGAGGCTGAGGCAGGAGGATCGTTGTGAGTTCGAGGCCATCCTGGGCTACAAAGTGAGCTCAAGTCCAGCCAAAACTGCATAGCAAGACCTTGTCTCAAAAAAGACCAAAAAAAAAAAAAAAAAAAAAAAAAAAATCAATGAGAAAAATAAAGCTAAGCAGCCAAACAGAACACTCACCACACTGTCATGAGACATACTCCAAATGGACTTGTTACTATTGTACCATCCTGCACAATAAACACAATGTTTAGCCTGGCATGGTGGCACATGCCTGTAATCCTAATATTCTGGGAGGCTGAACCAGGATGATAACAAGTTCCGGCTCAGCCCAGACAACATTTTGAGACCATGCCACAGAATAAGAACAGAAAAACAGCTGGACATATGGCAGAATGTAGTTCAGTGTGAAGGTCTTAGGTTCTACCCACCATGCTGTAAAAAATAAATAATTTATAAAGACATTTATTATATTTAAAAATACAGAAAAGGACTTTTACTGAAAGGGAATTTGGCAGGAATATGAAAAATGCCTGGACACCTATGAAGTTAGAAGCACTCATTTATTAAACAAAAACATAAAAAAAAATGTGATTTTTAACTATATTCTATTTTTAAAACAGAACTGGGAGTGACACATTTGTAAGTGAAGTGATACATATGTTTATTTTTAATATTTTTGGTACCAGGAATTGAACTCACGACCCCTCACATGCCAGGTAGGGCCAGTACCACTGAGCTGTATCCCCAGCCCACACATATGCTTTAAAATAATTTATTTTAATCAGATGCAAATGAGCCAATAATTAAGACACCAAAATAGATTATTATT
Organism: Chinchilla lanigera; assembly: GCF_000276665.1. Classification (NCBI taxonomy): domain Eukaryota; kingdom Metazoa; phylum Chordata; class Mammalia; order Rodentia; family Chinchillidae; genus Chinchilla; species Chinchilla lanigera. The sequence goes on from NW_004955414.1 coordinate 21,570,114, forward strand.
ATTCGTGTGCCAGGCTCAAGATGACTAGCTATAAATCCTGTCTATTTTTTGGTTTTTACAATGGTATATGAGATAAATTTCATTATTATTATCTCTTTATTATTGTATTTATTTTTTACAAATAGTCATCTGAATCCCACAGACTGTATTTTATAGGGACCAACATGTGGTAATACCAGAATTACCCCACACACAACACTCTAAATTTGTGAGAACAGTGTGTACAGCAAACTGCAGTAGTATTGAAAATGGGACCTTAAATGAGCCCCGGAGACAGCAGGTCAAGTGGTTAAAATGGAGCAGGCCCCTCAGAGGCGGGAGACGCACACCTCGGCCAGATGCATGCAGGGAAAGAGAGAGAGGGTGTAAGAAAGTTTAAGGGTTTGGCCCACATAATGTCATAGGCTCTGAACTCCCCCCAAGACTGAAAAATGGAAAACCATTACCAGAAACGGCAAACAGGAAATTTATAGGTGAGAAACCCATGGTCTGTCACACTGTAGAGTGAGAGTATGGGCCTGAGTCTAAAGAAACTTCAACACGACCTGGAGGCAGGGAAAAGGCCACAGTCCAGGGATTAGAGCTGTCAGATACCTCAAATCATTACACTGAAATTTATTCTGCAGCCCTGTGACCCAGGCATCAAGTTTAGGTTGATAATTTGGAGCACTGCAGTTAAAGGAGGTGTTGAAGTATGCTCGATCACTTAATCCCAGACCCTGTTATTCTACCGGTAACACTGCCCTGAATTGACGGGTCGTGAGGCCTGGGTGCTTTCACCCAATTTCACTAGTCTCAGTGGATTATTTGCTGTCCTTCTTTGTCTCTTAGTTGCAGAAACGGCAACATTTGGATATTTGCTTGCAGTCAGTGTCACAGGAGCTGGAGAAAAATTACAAGTTTGGTGAAGGACATTCTCGGGAAGATCTTATGAAAAAGGGACTTGGAGGAATGTCATCCAGGCATCTCAGGAGACGTGGTACATTGCCAGAACCACATTGTGTGTGTGGGAGGGGAGAAATATGGCTCTCAAAATATGAGAAATAAGGTATGAAATATATCGAAGAGAGGGAGGCTTAAGCTGCTCAGGCTGGATTTGAACTTGCAGTCTTTCTGCCTTTACCTCGTGAGTAGCTAGGATTACAGGCAGCATGGATCAGAGCACCCACTTAGCTCTACTGACCTTGCTGCGATTGTAGAATCTTTTTCAGATCAGGAGCTTGGAACACGGTCCTCTGTTTCTTGGGAAAAGTTCTTGGTTTCTTCACAGTGAATACCTTACTCCTAGGGAGGAAAAAAGGGAATTGCACATCTCACACCTGTGTCTTTCAAACACCACTCACATCTATCATTTCATCTCATTTTCACACTTGAACTCTCCCCTCTCAGCATCCTGGGAGGGGCAAGACAAACTCTTGACCCTGAAAAGTCATGAGAAAGGTATCTGACTTCTCAATCATTCTGTATGATCTTTAAAACAAAACCCCCTGCCTCAAATTAAAACATAACAATGAGTGGAAGAGTTCCTGCCATAAGTGTGGGCTCCTGAGGATGTACTCAGTAAATACTTGGCAACATCCGGCTCGTCAGGGTCTGGGCTTACCAGGGTAGGATCCCTACCAGGAGGAGCCCGAGAACTCCAAAGCTCATTGTCAACAGAAAGGTCCTCAGATGCCATCTGAGGTCTCAAGGTTTATTTTATCTCTGGGAAAACTTACAAGCATTCGGAAAGGAACACCAGAATTATACTGCTCTGAATTCCATGGGTTTGGAAAAGCTCGATGCTGCCAGGCAGGCGTGCCATTGTAGACAGCAGGATGAGGCCTTTCCCAACTCTTCCCAACCATGTGATTAAGCACATCCACTTGGGCCAAAATTCTGTTTCACACACTCAAGTATGTTTTTGGACGTGATCTCTACCGTTTTTAGGAAAAAAATATAAATGCTGTATGCAGGGATTATTGCCAGGGTTAGTTCTTACCACTTGGTAAGGTAGATGTATTCCATCTACTATAAAGCAAACACCTATTAAACCCAAAGGCTAGAGCTAGATGCAGATACACAGTGGATAAAGTGGTGATGCGAAGGGGTTGACCGTGTAACACCTCGTCCTTAACACCACCTCTGTTCCACGCGTGACTCCTCACAACTCAGCTTGCTGCCATACCATGTGGGCCCCTCTGCTCTATTCTCAGTAGGACTAAAATACTCAAACTCTGACTGGTGATGAGGAATTTCTAAAATTCTCTGACCTGAGAGTGAAATGTTCTATTCTAATTGAACACTCCTTAATTTTAATAACTATGAATCTCTTCTCACACACACAATTTCCATCCTTGGCATCCCACACATACCTTCTAAGCATGTCCTTCACATCCTAGTGAGAAAGAAGAAAACACGAGTTAAGAAGTAATAGACTTTCCTCACAAAGTTTTGTCATCCTCAGAATCCCCTAATATGCTGAGAATAGAGATTTTCCCAGTGTGAGACAACAAAATAAAGATAAAATTAGGTTCAACCATGCCATAGCTACCCATGAGATGATTTAAGTATTACATGCTTGTTTCACTTATTTTATAGATACATGCAGTGATATAGGATGGTGTCAGCCCTACACAGATACAGTGGAAACTATGATTTTCTAGGGATGAACAGGTTTTGCGGAATTGAAGATAAATAAATAATAGTTCCAGAAAAAGTTTACATGGATTTTGCTGAAGGCACAAGCAAACAAGTGTTTGTAACAAATATCTCTTTGCATGTTACTTGTTAACTATAACGGTTCTATCTGCTCATTTAAGTGAAATGTATAAAAGTTGCTTCTAATTTTATCTATCTGTTTACTTTTTTATTTATTTATTTATTTTGATGCAGGGTCTTGATATGTGCCTTAGGCTGGTCTTGAAGTAATTATGTAGGATAAGCCAACCTCGAACTCATTGACAATCCATTTGCCTCAGCCTCTCCAGTGCTGGGATTATAGGAGTGTGCCACCAAGCCCAGGTCTAATTCTATTTTTATTCAGATCTGTCAGTTAAATGCAGTATAATATACTGAATAATGAAGAAGCTACAGGGTGAGAAATTGGGATGTCTAATATTTAATATCAACCGTGCCAGGCATGGTGGGGCATGCCTATAATCTCAGCATTTGGGAGGCTGAGGCAGGAGGATCGTTGGGAGTTTGAGACCAATGCTTGGGCTACAAAGTGAGCTCAAGGCCAGCCTAAACTGCATAGTGAGACCCTGTTTGAGAAAGACAAAAAAAAAAAAAAAAATCAACCATGATACTTTTACTCCCACACTGCATTACCTTAAAGATTATAATACCCACCCTGAATTCCAGTTTCCATTAGTTGACAGCCTTCCTGGGCTTTAGTCATCTATTCATTTTATCACTGTAGATTTTGTTTGGACAGCAATACGGCAATGCACTTGATATTTTTTACCCCAGACTTCCTCCTCCTTATAAAAGTTATTGGCAAAATGTAAGGCAAGAGCTGGGCCCACATACACATACACAGAGTTTTGCTCTTCATAATAGTACATTTATATTGTTCCTACATAAATCAAACAAATTGTGTTTAGAGCTAAAAAAAGGGTCTATTGTAGGAAGTTATAACTACAGCAACTGCTGAGTTTTACAGCTCAAAGTTATCTCTAGGATCCAGTCCACATCTTTCTTGAAATTCAAGCCTCAGTGACTTTCCTGATACAAACTTTGCAGAAATGAGAAATATTCTTCAAAGTTTTAACAAAAAGTTTCAGAGCCCGTGTGGTGCCTGTCTGCATTAGATCAGATAACCATCTTAAAATCTAACTGTGTTGTTGCTACAAACACAGAAACCAGACAGAGCTGTTAAAGTGGGATTAAGTGACAGATTAAGTGATGTACAGTTCTGGACCTGCTAAAAATGCATATGTAAGAACAGATGAGCAGGGCATGGTGGTGCACACCTATAATCCCAACACTTGGGAGGATGAGGCAGGAGGATCGTTCCAAGTTCAAGACCAGCCTGGGCTACAAATTGTGCTCAAAAACAGCATGAACTACATAGCAAGACCCTGTCTCAAAAAGACCAAAAACCAAACAAACAAAAAGAAGAGAAAAGGTACACAGAACCCATCAGGTGAGCTGTAGCCAGCTTGAAAATAGCTTGAACTTGGGGCTGGGGATTTAGCTCAGCAGCACAGCACCTGCCTGGCAAGCACAAGGTTGTGAATTTGATTCCTGGTACTGGAAAAAAAATAAAAAAATAAAAAAATAAAAAAAAAGAAAATAGCTTGAACTTTGAACGGACTCCCCTACCCAAATGCACATCCATATGTTTACATAAAATAACAACACCAAAGTACTATTGGATGGGTTTAAAACAGATTAAGAGAGTAGATGAAAGGTTGGTTGAACTTGACGCTGTCACAAAGAACAATTTTCAGTCAGGAATGGGGGTGTACATATACCTCAGTGGTAGTGTATGACTAATATATGAAAGACCCTGATTCTCGAAAAAAGGAAACATTTTATAGTACAGAGAAGAGGAAACTCAGGTGCAATGGTCACGTCTGTAATGCCAGCACACTGGAAGACAGAGACAGCAGGATCACAAGTTCAAGCCCCGTCTGTGCCATTCAGGGACTGAGCGAAACCCTCTCTCAAAATAAACAGCAAAAAATAGTTCTGGAGAAGGAATTCAGTGTGAAAGTGCTGGGTTTGATCCGCTGAAGAACAAAGGAAAGGAAAACAAAGCCAAAAAAAGATTAAAATGAGGAAGAGAGCTTCTATGACATGTGACGTGTGAGACACGATTCAAGGCAAATGTGCCACAAGATATGTGAAATGCATGTTCCCAGGGAAACAAGAGAAAAATAGATGAAGAAATAATTAGGAAAAAACTTTTTCAAATTCTATAAAAGATATTAATAACTCTCTGAGGCTCAGTGAACCAAGTTACATAAATAAAATGATTTAAATTCAACGCAGACGGGCTTCTGGCGATCAAAAACAGAGCGAAAGGGCCGGAAATGCAGTTCAGTGATGAGGGCCTGCTGAGCATGTGGGAAGCCCTGGGCTCCATCACCAGAGCTGCCAGGAAAAACAGAAACCAACCAAGCAGAAAAGAAACAAAGGAAAATACGGTAACATTGTAGGGCGGTAGGAGGAAGGACAATCCTCACAAAGAAAAGCCGTCGGAATGGTGACGGGCTCACTCCTCATCCGACCCGGGAGAGGCCAGAGAGGACCAGGCTGAGGTACTGAAAGCAAGAAAAGGAGGAAACTGTCCACTGAGAATTTCACATAAAGCAGAAGTAGTTCTTCCAAATGAAGGAAAATAGATATATTGCCTGAAAAAAACTGATACATTATTGCTGACCAACGAGCTTTACAATTAAGTTTCTTAAGTTAGACAAAAAGGCCTATCCTCAGCCCTTCAGTTCAATATGGCAGAGGCAGTTCAAGGCTAAACAACTAGGGAGAATATGGGATATCCAATATAGAATGAAAGAAGATCAACTGCCCTTACTCTCAGATAATATGATCTTTGATGGGGAAGACACTGAAGATTCCACCGAAATGCCTTTTAGAACTCATATAAATTCAGTGACAGTGTAGGATTAAAAAAAAAAATCAAAATCTAAAGTAACATCAAAAAAAAGTAAACTAACATCACACTGTCCAAAGAAGAAGAAAAAACCCACTTACAATATCTACAATAAAACAAATTATTTAAGAATAAATTGAACAAGGATGTGAAAGATCTGGGTACTGTAACCTATAAAACACTGGTGACAGAAGTTGAAGAACACACAAAGAAATGGAAACACATGGACGATCTAATATTGGTTAGTGCCCATGCTAATTACTGTAAACCATAGATTCAATGCAACCATATCAAAACTCCGGTTTTTTATTTTTATTTATTTGTTTATTTTGTCTTTCTGAGACAGGGTCTTGTGATGCAGCTCAGGCTGGCCTTGAGCTCACTTTGTAGCCCAGGCTGGTCTCAAACTCACAACAATCCTCCAGCCTCAGCCTCCCATGCACTAACATACCCGGCTGACATTATTTATAGAAATACAAAAAAAAATTATAAAATACATCTGGAAATGCTACACAAAAGAGCTCAAAATGCTAAACATTCTTCAGAAAAAGAGTAAAGTTAGAAGCATCATCATAATATTTGATTTTAAAATCAACTACAAAGCTATAGTCATCAAAACACAGGGTATGGGCACTGAAAACAAACATATCTGACAATGTGGCAGAATAGAGATCGAAGGAAGTGAAATCAATATATTTACAGGAAGTTGAATTTTGACCGAGGTATCAACAGTGCACTGTGTGGAAGGAACTAGGTTGTGAGTAAATTGCGCTGGGATAACTGCAGGTCCACAAGCTACATAATGAAAAGCGGCCATATGTCTTAAGCCACACAAACAAATCAACTCTAAATGTACGAGAAGACATAGGGCAGAACTCCACGACCAGTCGGCAATGAAATCCAATGCACTGGCTAGGAAGGTAAATGAGAAAAACAGGATTGTACCACACTACAAAGCTACTGCACAGCAAATTAAACAATCAACCAAATGAGCAGCCAGGTATGCACTAGCCTAAGATATATGCAAATCAGACATATGATAAAGAAATAAAACCCAAATACACAAAGAACTCATACATTTCAAAGGCAGAAAAACACCTATGACAATTTAAAAATGGATGAAACACCTGAATAGACATTTCCCAAAAGACATACAAATGACAGCTATATGAAAAATGCCTGTGTGGGGATATAGCTAGATAGCATAAGTGCTTATCCTGGTAAGCCTAAGGTCATGAGTTTGATTCCCAGTGCCCCCCCCCAAAATGCCAGAAATCATTCATCATCAAGGACATGCAAGTTAAACTATAATAAAGTATCACTTAATGCCTGTTAGAATGATTATTGTCATTAAGCAAGCGGCAAGGGATGGCAAAGATGTGGACAAAAGGAGCCCTCTCACACTGCCATGCACATGTAACTGAGCTTAGTCATTATGGGAGACATTATGGAGGATCCTCAAGAAATTAAAAATATATAAGTAGCACATGATCTACCAATCTAAACACTAGGAACATGTCAAAAGGATATGAGTCAGCACGCCCAAGCCCTATGTACACTCTTATGATACTTACTGACGCATTATTCCAACTATCCAAGACATGGAATCAGTCTAAGCACCTATCAGCGTATAAATGGATAAAGGTACTGTGGTATACACACAGTGTAAAGCTCTTCAGCTTGGAAAAATGATAAGGAATGAGATCCCGTCATTTGCAGCAACACGGATGAATGTGGAGGATTTTATGTTAAATGAAACAAGCCAGACCCAGAGAAACAGTAGTGAGGATTATCACACAAACATGTGGAACAAACACACAGTGACCTCATAAGGGTATAAGCAGAATGCGGGGACTGTTGTGGGCCAGAGATGGGCAGATATTTGTCAAAAGATACAAAACTGAAGTTAGGAAGTGGGAAAATCTTCGAGAAATTCATTGCCCAAATGGTGGCTATACTTAGAACAATGTGTTATATTCTGACAAACTGCCTAAAGGATAGACTTTGTTGTCACCATAGAAAAAAAGATAAGTATGTAAAATAATAAGCAAGTTAATTAGCTCTATTTTGACATACCACAGTATGTATAGATTTCAAATGAGTATGTTATATGTGATAGATACAAACAATCTTGTTTTGTCTTTTTGAGACAGGATCTTGCTATGCAGTTCAGGCTGGCCTTGAGCTCACTTTGTAGCCCAGGCTGGTCTCGAACTCCCAAAATCCTCCTGCCTCAGCCTCCCAAATGCTGGCATTAATGGGGTGTGCCAGCACTCCTGTCGACAACTTTTATTTGACAGTTGAATAAAATTAAGAATAACATAAATAAAAAGGTTTCTAAAGAATTCTGATGACTATGACTGCAAGCTTAACAACTTATAAAATGAACCAATTCCTACAAAGACAAGGCTTACCAAAAACTAACAGAAGAAGAAAAGATTAAATGAACCTGAGGCAAGTAAAAAAAATGAAAATATTTATACTGGCAAAAAAGCAAAAGAGCAGAAATAAAAACAAAATAACCACTGACATGGCTTCACTTCAGAACGCTACTGAATATTGAAAGAAAACAAATACTAGTCTGTGACAATTTTTTTTCAGGGAATGAAATGGAAAAAGTCACAACTGATTCCACAAGGGAAAATGGAATATGCTTTGTAACCTGAAGCTCCTCTGTTTACCACTGACTGCCCCAATCATGAAAACATGCTTGAGAAATGCTTCCCACTAGATCCCAGAAGAGAGCCAATTGCAAAACACCACTGGATACAATGGCTTTTCCCTCCCACAGGCAATTTTTGCATGGTACTTCTTAAGAACTCAAACAGGATTCTCCCTTCTTTGTACATGCATGCAATTATTCCCATAATGTGTAAAACTGATTCACTTCCGTGAGGCACCAATCAGCCCCAAGAATTTAGTACCATCACTAAAAGCAGGGCAGCACAGGACAGGAGGAAACACTTTCCAATCCTCCTGAATCTCAGAAGCGGGACTCCTGGGAGTCTTACCTGCAGCATGGCCACTGTGGACCCCTGCAGCCGGTGCCGCACATCTGAGATGAGCTCCCTCACCTCCCGGGCCTGCTGGGCCAGCTCCTTTTCAGACTCGGCCAGGCCATTCAGAACACCTTGCTCCTCTGTCTGCAGCTTCTGCAGGTGGGTCCTCTCCTCAGAGTCCAGGGTGGCTCGCATTTGTTGAAACGCAGCCCGGACACTTTCTCTCTCCCCCTGTATTTGATTCTTCAGGAATGAGAAACAGACAGGCACTCAGTTAGGTGAGTTTGCAAGCCAGAAAAATAATAACTCTTTTTACTGGGAAGTCTCAGAGGAAGGGAGGTAGAAAGGAGACGTTCTTAGGGAAGCACAATGTTCCTGTGATTTTCCCTTCCTGCCATTAAAATCAATGACATTAAGCCAACCTTCTCAAGGCTCAGGCTACACCAGATGGGACACCCACACCTCCCAGCTGATCAGGAACCCTCATCTCCCGCTTTACTCCTCACTGCACCTGGGCACTCCCCGGCAAGACTTGAATACAGAAGACAGAATCGGGACCCTTTGTCAAATGTCAGTCTGAGTAGAGTCCATCTCAAAACCCACCACAGCCACAGAGGACGGCGTGCACTAGCCATCTTCCCCAGCACCCCTCAGTGTGAACACCTAGCTCCTAGCAGCCGTATTCGTTAGTGACAATCACTCTCCACACCACACTCCCAAAGGAAAAGCATGCACAGGACTCATCCCATGACCTGTGGACTCAACCAGTGGCAGAGAATAGAGAAGAAGGACCTCCTCCCCAGACCCTGTCAGATTTCTGGCTAGCACCCTGAGGAAGTGTGGCCTCCTGCCTTCCAGGAAGTCCTTTCTTCGTCGATGTGAGCGTTCCACTTCTCAAACTCTTTCTCATCCTTCAGCAGCTTCTGCAGCACTTCCTGGAGTCTCGTCTGTGAGAAAAGAACCACACCACAGTCAAGCTATGAGTTTCTCAGGACATGGACAGTGGACAAATGTGGATGAGATCTGGTTGATCTCACCAGAAACCTAAGGTTACTGACAGTGAGGAAAAGCTGATGAGAAAGACACCTGAGAAGATGAATGTCCTCTTTGCATCTCTCGGTAATTCTTCTTTAATTAGTAAGGCAAAGTCCCCTTCACCAAGTGTAGACTGATTCTTTCTGTCCCTGAAGTGAAAACTGATTCTCCATCAAGAAAAGAACTTGTATCTGAGCCCATCTCATTTATGCCTTTGCTGAAATAGATAATCAGTGCTTGGCAACCAAGTCTCCACCCATCTAGTATAAGTTACAGAAAATTTTGCTTTTGTCTAGGAACTTTTACTCTAAGCTTATTCTGATGCAATCAACTGGAGCGCACAAATACATATGTTGGCTGCAGAAGACAAGGAAAGAGTGGACAGAAGTCACAGACCTTAGTTCTATGGCAGCAAACTAATTAAACTCTAGTGCATCATGGAAGTTTCCTACTGGGCAGTATTTTCTGGTCTCTCTTCCCACAACGCAGACCTCTTACCCAATAGACCTGTGCAGCCTCCTGCATGAGAAGCGTGTAGTGACCGCGGTGCTGTTGAGAATGCTCACAAAGCCAGCAAATGAATTTCTCATCTGTCATACAGAACAGCAGGAGTTTCTCCCCATGGAGGTCACACTGATCTGCCTTGTGGGTCAGGGTCATGTCCCTGAGCCTCTCCACTATATTGGCCACATGTCGACTGGGCCTCAGGTTTTCAAACTGATAAGTGTCTCTGCACACAGGACATTTTTTCACTCCTTGTTCATGTTCTGTCAACACATAGCTTGAAGTGATGCAGAGTTTGCAGAAAGTGTGGCCACAGTCGGTGCTCACAGGTTCTGTCATGAGCTCCAGGCAGATGGGGCAGGTCACCTCCTCCTTCACATCTTCCAGGACTGACGAAGCCATAGATGCTGTTTCCCTGCTCCTGTCTGTCCACACTCTGAGGCTTCTCCTGCCCTGGATCCTGACGTTGGGAAAGTTAAAATGGGGCAGAGTAAGAAAGGTGGTAATAGAAAGAGTGAATAGTGAGTAGGCAAAAATCATGTAGGCATCATGACCAAAATATTAAAAGTCACAAAAGAAAAAGGAGGGAAACAAGAAAAGGAGTTTACTGACATCATACTCACTATGTCATAATACTTCAGGGACTTTACTCTCAGTTCATTTCATATGATAAAATTTACGTATAGAATGGTTTTTATTTTCCCTTCCTTTACTGGACAGAAGGACAAATGGAGTCCTTTGTTCCCAAAATTCTCGTGTAGTCCTTACTTTTCTTTCTATCACCCAAATGACATCCTCAATGTTAAAATCACCAAACTACTTATACCACAGGACACCTGTGATAACTTTGCTATCAGTATGGTCCCATTCTTATACTTCCTGTACAAGTTATCTCAGATGGAGCTGTTCTAACTCTCTGTTGTAGTTAGGGATTGCACGTAGAACAATACTTAATTATATGATTATTTTATAGTAGTCACCCAAAAAGTCATACATGAAGACAGTGCAGGAAATCTTTCCACACACTAAAGAGCAAAAGAATCTGGCTGAGGGCCTGGATCCCACAGCAATGTCCTGCAAGAGTGCAGCTGAAGACCTAGAGCTCATAACAATGCCCCCTACTAGTCCAACTGGAGGCCTAGAGCCCATGACAATATCTTACTCAGGCCTGTTTCACGGAACTGGGCTGTGAAAGTTCAAAGGGCAGTGGTGAAAGCCATGAAGTCTGGACTAGCAGGATGAAGGATCTGTGTTAGCAGGCTTGGGATCTATACCAGAGCCAGGAAGTGACACCCAAAGTAAGGACCAGAGCTCCCCGCAAAACGTACCACTGCCATCCTCAGCAAGGAGGTCCTGAGCTTCTCAGATGATGACAACAGCTGAGTCTATATCAGGAGAGCCAGCACTACAAGCTTCTCCAGAGCATTGGACTGTGCACCCTCTTCCCCTTTGGAGCCAGGAAGCAATGCTCAAAGTAAGGACCAGAGCTCCCCAAAGTGAACTGTAGCCATTGTCAGAGACAACAGGTCCTGACCTCCTCTGACAATGGTAACAGTAGAGTTTATAAGGAAAGCCAGCATGACAAGCTCCTCCAAGAAAATCAACAGCTCCCTAACAGCTTCCTTTCTTCTTCTCCAGTTCATCTTTTTATTTTGTTGGCAACAGTCCTCAGGTGGGCCTCATACACCCAGCACTCTGCTGGTTCAGTTCAGCTGGGTGTTACAAGTTGACCACCAGCTGTCAATCCACCACACTCCCTCAAGTTTCACTGCTTGCTATTCATTTGCAGTTATTTCTTTTTGATACCACAAAATATTAGACATGATCATCTGGCAAATTATTATTGCTGATGAATAATGTCCTAGAAGCTTGACTGAAATCTAAAAAGAAAGATGATGCTAAACATGGTTTAATCTAATATATGGACTTGACACTCAACTTGAAAATCGTACAAATTAAATAATCAGAAAGATCACACGTGACATAATAAAAAATCAGAAAGATCACAGTACTCAGAAATGAACCTGTAGTTACCAAATTAAATGAGGCAAAGTTGTTATCTTAGCACTCCAACCTAAGAATACAAGATTATAGCTGAAGCCTAAAAATTATGAAGGAAATATGGGTCAAAAAAGAGACAAATGTGTGAGAAGTAATTACACATAGAAATAACCTGTTCATAGAGATAAAGCATCTTCAATGATTGTGAAAATGCCAGTTGGGCTACTCTGCAAACAGCCACTAGCTTTTGGTATCACATAAGCCTACAGGGAAGAGAAAATGGGTGACCTTTCAAGACAGGCAAACACTTCGGGACTCTTCCTTAGGAGGAGAAATTATCCACATCAGTTATCATGGGAAGTATTGCACCTCCCTCCTGGCCAACAGTCTGTGTAGAGTCAGACCCAAACACATTGTGACAGTGAAAAGCGCGCCATTGTCAGTTTGCAAAAAAAACAGCCCTGGGGTTCTGACCCTGTCGCGGGGGGAACAGGACGGTCTGCCCTGGAGTCAGTACCCTGGCACACTGAGCCAAGGCGAACTCACAAGTATAGGCCAGCAAGGAGGGAAGCGGGTGAGAGGGGTGCTCCCAGTGGAGAAGGAGCAGTCCCTCTGGGAGAGGGAGCCTTCCCTGCTCACACCTCACTGTTCCCAGGCCTCAGCATCTCTGCAGCAGGAAGCCGCGAGCTCAGCTTTTCCCCTAGCCCAGAAAGGCTTCAAAATCCAAAGGAAACAAACCCAAGCAAATGCTGCTTTTTCTTCTAAAGTCTTCTGAGCTCTGCCCACCACGAAGTGCTTAACACAGCTTTGGACGCCTATGGAGAAGTCGTGAGTCCGTGCAGTGCAGGGAACAGGTCTGCCAAGTGGCTGAGGATTTATTCAACTAGGAAGCAGCCAGGTGGGACAGAAAGCAAAGTAGGTGGGGCAGAGTGGAGGGCTGAGGAGGAGACGCTTTGACCAATGCGACAAACCTGTGGAAGGCTGGGCCTGTGACCCCTGGGTGATCCTGGGAGGAGAGCTTGCCAAAGAAACTTGGGGAGAGTCTTAGCTGCTGGCAGAGTGGAGGAATAGCTGTAGCCGTCTGTTTTAGTGATTGGAACGCCAGGTTACTGAGGCCCAACTTCCACTCCTAACACCACTGTCACTTGGTTCACGGCTCCATTCGGTAATGATGGAGGTGTTTGAGGAAAGAGATTTACACCAGCATCCATAGATTGATGTGTTAATTTACTGAAGGAATGAAAGCACACCTGATATGAAAGCTGCAATTCTACTTGCCACCTGATTAAACTTACAATAATCTGCTATACTTTTCTAAAATCTGTCTTTTGCAAAGCCCAAATAGACCATTTTGAAGAAGATGGGGTAAGAATCACCACTCCTACATCCTTTAAATCCTTAATTGTGCCACTTATCTATATCAATGATCGAGGAATTCGTGTTACTGCTATTGTTTAGTTTTTCTGAAGTAAAGGCAGATCTAGTAGCCTGTATTTCACCTTTTCTGTCTTGTGAGCCCCCACTCCACAAGTGATCAAACCAATGTGGAGATTGTACCATGTGCCGAATGTCTGATCCAATTATGCATTCTAGCAATGGGACAATAATCACTAGATGATTTCAGGGACCCTTTGCAACCACTGATTTTCCACCCATCGCTGGACCGGGATTTCAGGTGTGCACTGTCACCCCACCCAGCTGCTTCCATTTGTGGGTGCCTGGTCCTGTGCCCCGCAATGGGAAAGCTGACTGATACATGTGTGCCTTCTAAGACAGCTGCAGAAAACCAATGGTGCTGTGCAAGTGCCGTCTGTGTCCTCAGAAATCTTCTTGCAGCTGAAGCTCTGCAGGTTTATGAAGCAGTTTACTACCTTATGCCACTGAATACACACGTTAATCTCCTAGTCCATGATCTCCTTTCAAATCCTACTTTGCATATAGTAAAACTTGTTAAACAGAGCACTTCCTTCTCCTCCCTCACATCCTTTATGCTCTAATTGCTACAGTTTTAGTTAAGCTGAAAAAAATGCCTTCATTTAACAATAGGTGGATTGAACTTTTTTCAGCATCTATGGTATTATGGGCTGAAATATATGTGGGTTTTAATATAATACATATTATGTGATATAATGGAAAAATGTAATTCCTTGGCTTCTCTGCTTTCCATTACTAAAACAAAATACCTGAAATAATGAACTGATGAAATGAAGAGGTTTATTTTGGCTCATAATCTGAGTTTTCACCTGTGGACCTATGGCTTTTAGGCTACAAAAGGAGGTGCAAACTTGGGCACACGCCTGTGATCTAAGAACATCTAATTAGGCCCCAGCTTCTGAAGGTTCACTCACTTCCCAGGAGAAGCACTTGAAGACCAGTCATCTAACATTACCCACATGCAGGAAAAACCAAGCAACTGGTTTCACAATCAGCCAGATGCATTCACTAACAAGGATCTTAAAGCAGTTATTACAACTATGGTCAATGTGGTGGATTAACTAATAGTGAACTTATAATACCCAGGTGAACTGAGTTAGCATGGTTCTGGGTGTGAAAAGCCTCCCTGTGAACTGTTATCAACAGCATGAAGCAGAACTGAAGACAACGTGCTGTTGTTCTTCTCCTGGAGAAGCTTGTCACACTGGCTTTCCGGATGTGAACTCAGCTGTTCTCATCTTCAGAGAAACTTGGGTCCTCACTGTCACTGTGAGTCTCTGTAGGGGAGCCTTGGTCCTTCCATTGAGTGTCACTTCCTGGCTCCAGGACTGACCCCTCAGCCTGCTAGCACAGATCCTTTATCCCTCTGGCACAGACTTTGTAGCATCATTGCTGCCCTTTGGGCCTTCCCAGTGCAGATCCTTGATACAGACCTGTGTGAGGCCCTGAGGACTCTCATCCTATAGCTGGATTCCTGAAGGACATTGCTTTGTGCTGAAGGTCTTCAGCTGGACTTGAGCAGAATATTGCCCTTGGATCCAGGCCCTCAGCTGGATTCTTAGGGTGTCTAGTGTGTGGACAGATCTCTACACTCTTTTGCATTTGACTCTTTGGGAGGTCACTATAAAATAATCTTAGAAATTATGTGTGCTTTATTAAGTCTTTTCCCATGTAAACTCTGACTACAACAATGAGTTTATGGGACACGCAACTGCAGTAGATACAGACAATAGACTGCTCTTCTCTATATTTATTTTCCTTATATGCATGTATGTGTCTCCAGATATCATGATATCAGTTAAGGTCATGGGGCACCATCCTCTGATGAGTTTAAGGAAAGTTGTGGATGTTTAGTGGATTCTTTTTTTTTTTTTTTTTTTTTTTGAAAGGATAAGCATAACGGCGCCAAGCTTGTTACATTTAGGAACCCAAACTGGAAGTTTTCTGTGTTCCTTTCTATGTCTGCAGTAAGTATTTCATTGGCAACCTCGCACTCTGCCCTGCTGTGACCCATGTGGTTCTCCTTAGGCTCACAGTGATGGCAGATTAAAGAGCATTGTCCTGGCCTCCACAGCAATGGAGTTGGCCAGTGTTTTCTTCCAGTCACAACCCACACCCAGCCCTCAACCAAGGGAAGGTGCAGGCGGTGCTCAGGAACGAAGGAAAGCCTTCCTTCTGTCCAGCGGTCAGATAGCAGGGCAAATGCAGCTGCATTTCTTCCTACTGCATCTCCCCTGGCGTTTTACTGTGCTCCGTCTATACCTACCTCAGACACACTCGGCACTTCCCACTCTGTTCTGAGTTTTGCTGGGAACGCTTTAGCCCCCATTTCTTGGTGATCTTAGGCAGCCAAGTGATTCCCAGTGAGGTGTGGGGAGATGGCAAAATTCCTTTAAATGTCCTTTTAGCCTCTGCATTCTTGTCACCCTGTTGGTACCAAGCCTGAGGCTGAGTCACTAGAACGTCTGCGTTCCAATTATTGACAACTAACTCCCAAGGACATTCACATCTTTCATTCTCAGACTCCCCTTTTCAGTCCAACATGGAAAAAGAGACTTAAAATTGCAACACAAACAAAACCTGCATGTGGGAGGCCTTCATATTTCAAATACACTCCTGCCCTGGGCTAATACCTGCTTCAAATTGAGAACTTTGGCAAATTTGATTACTAAGTTTTTACATGATTAGGGCCTCTGAGGGAACACAAACCATCCAAAGAGGACAGGGAGACATTTTGGAATTCCAAAGCAATTTCTAAGAAAATTGGTCCTTGAGGATCCTAATTACCACAGCTCCCTGAACCCCGGGGGTAACGCTTGTGTGTGTACAATATTCTAACTTCTAAAGGAGGTAGATATCTTCATAACAGTGCCAGCCTTTTGCTTGAAGACTAAACTCCATATCTACTTCACCATAAATTCTAGCTGTACTCCTGCACCACGCCTATGGGTCTTGACTATATTCTCTCTTCAAGGGCACAAGGCACTGAGGAGATTCGTAAGGGCTGGTTGATCAGGATCAGGCATAGTGACACTAGGGTAATCACTAGATAACCAGAGTTTATTGACCCAGGGAATCTGAAATCCTCATCGGGATAGACATACCATATGCACTCATTTTTATGAGATTTCAGGGATCTTCTATTTGTATGCAGACAGCACTAGGCAACCTCTTGATCTTGACTCCAGGTATCCCAGGTCTCTTTGTTCTGTTTTAATCCCACCAGGTTTAGCTCTTCCCCCTCCTCAGTATCTCTCCTGAGCTTAGCGTCCCCCCAGTTCAAGTGGCTTAACCTGTTCTCCCTGCAGTGGGAAGAAGCTATTCCAGGCAGGTAAATCAGATAGAAGTTAATATACTGGCAGAGGGACTGAGATCTCAAGCAAGATATCAAGATTGTGGCTGGAGGCATAAGATGGAGTGGCCGGGCCTGCACACCTTCCTAGAGATAAACAGCAACTTGAGATTGTACTGTAACTAGCACCAGCTGGTCCACTGGGCCCAGGTACTCCTCAGACACCCATGTATGTGACCAAAATATCTGGACTCATACTACCCTACCTTCCCCAAAATAGCTTTGTTCTTTCTATGTACCCTTGCTACACGACCCTTTCTCCATTGGTTCAATATTAGCTAAGCAGCTATACTTGTAGCTATAGGTAGTCTGACCCAGGTTGTGCCCATGTTGTGACTTTGCTGTAGGAATCACTCCTGACAAAGGACCTCAGTGGCCATCCATTCAGAGCCGCTCCTGGAAATCCAGGATCTATTGTTCTTCCTCAAATTTCTAATAAAATTCTCCTAACTTCTCCCTTTAGTTAGAGAGTTCGTTCCTCAATTGTGGGATCACAAACTTGGTACATTTGACATCTAAAAGGTCAGGAGTTACCTTTCTCCTATATCAAGAATTGTTTTTTACCTTTGACTTGCTTTGCCATGGATACCGTAGACATAAGGTCCTAGATTCTAAGTGCAAAATATTTAGGATATTGGAGACTTAATATCAAAGCTCATACTGTCTTCAAGCTTTTTTTTTTTCTTTTTTGAGGCAGGGTCTTGCTATGTAGTCCAGGCTGGCCTTGAACTCACTGTGTAGCCCAGGCTGGCCTGGAAGTCACAATGATCCTCCTGCTTCTGCCTCCCGAATGCTGAGATTACAGGTGTGCTGTCTTCAAGTTTTGAAGGGAAAAACATCAGATAGTAGATAAGTGAGCTTTATCTTTCTATCACATATGCTATTTCACCAGGTGGTCATCTTTAAAAATTCTTAACCTTTTAACATATGCATTTCAAGTGTGTCCATGTTAGTGTGTGGTAGGAAAGCTGCCGGTAACAGATGGCGCCTTGCGGATGCCATCCGTGGCCCTCAGATGTTCTCGGGGGCCCTGATTTTTCTCTTTCTTCAGGGACTGTGTTGTTTTGCACAGCTGAGCACTAAAGGATAAAAGATCTCTTCCCTGCCCTGATGGGCTGGAGCTGCATTCATAGGAGCTGTGCTGGGTTAGTTGTGCCCCATCCTCGGCCACCCCTGGCCCAGTCATTCCCTCTCAAAGCACCACTACTGGTGTCACAGGAAGAAACAACTGTATAGTTCCGGGTTTGGAGAAGTTACCCCAGGCTTTCTGCCTCAAACTGGTGTGTCACATCACACAGATCCTCCAGGGCAGACTTGCTTATTTATTTGTTTGTTTTTTCATTTATTTATTTACACTTGACAAGGTCTCATTATGTAGCCCAGGCTGGCTTCACAGCAGCTATATATATGCCCATCTGCAGATGAACGGATAAAAAAAGTAGAGCACATACAATATGGAAAAATATAACTGCTGACATCAAATGTGCAGGGTTTGTGGTTTCACAACTTTGAGCAATGAAGTAGTGAACAAAAGGGGGAAGTTAGGAGAGTTTTATTGGGAAAAAGGAGAAGAACAACTTTTGGATTTCCAGGCAAGGCCCAAAATAGGGGGCCAACCAGCCCTTTCTCAAGGGCGATTTATGCAGCAAATGGGTACAACGTGGGTCCAAGTACAACCAACCTATAGGATTCCAATTATAATCACTTAGCTAATGCTGATCCAGAAGGGAAAGAAGTCATGTAGCGAGGATAGATGGAAAAATCCAAAGGAAGTTTTGGAAAAGGAGGGGAGACTGGGTCCAGACGTTGTGGTTACCCACCTAAGCATCTCATGCCCGCCTAAGCTCATCGGACCAGCTGATGCTAATTGCAGTATAGTTTCAAGGTAATTTTTATCTGACAGGTCTGGCTATTGAGGCTCCGTCCTGAAGCCTGACTCTTTTCCTGTTTGCCTCCAGCCATAACTCTGGTGCCTTTATTTTTTGGTGCTATCCCACTCAAGGCCCAGTCCCTCTCAGACTGCATATTAATTCCTAACTAACTTAGCAGCCTATCATATTTAAACACTATGGCGGGCTACTCAGCCATACAGAAGGAAAAATTTGAGTTTTTTGTAGGAAAATGGATGCACTTTGAGACCATCACGCTAAGTGAAATAAATCAGACATAAAGGTTAAATATCTCATGGTTTCCTTCATCTAGGAAACCCAAAGTATAATCATTTAGGAATGAAATGAAGGATGATTGCAAACATGGAGAGAAACTTTGTAAAGAGGAAACAGGGATCTGTGCATGAGGGGAGACAGCAGGGCAGAGAAAGGGACATTTTTAAAAATCAAGATGTGCTGTGTATATGTACCAATTCCCCAGGACATATTGTGGTAGGGGAAATGACGTAACTCTCAACCTGTTCAATGTCAGATATGCTGAGTTTATGTTTTTTAAAATCAAAGAATGAGGCCAGGCGTGGTGGCGCACACCTGTAATCCCAGCACTGGGGGAGGCTGAGGCAGGAGGATCGTTGCAAGTTTGAGACCAGCCTGGGCTACAAAGTAAGCTCAAGGCCAGCCTGAGCTGCATAGTGAGACCCTGTCTCAAAAAGACAAAAAATAAATAAACAAAAAATAAAAAAAAAAATCAAAGAATGAATTCTAAGGAACAGTGGAGCTTAATATTAGGAGAAATTTATTAAGAGTGATAGTGCCTGAAAGATAGGATGGGGACCCAAAATGAGTTGGCATGCACTGAGTCTATAGGTTGCCATAGACTCGTCTTTACAGAGAACATTTTATAGAGCAAACTCATGAGGTGAATATATTGTGGGATTAAAACTATGATCAACCAGTAAGGTTATAAGTACAGCTGCTTAAGTAATATTGATCTAATGGTGACGCAGGTCACATAGCAAGTGGACATGCAAAGAACAAAGACCTTTGTAGGAAGTGATGGATCAGGAGGAGGTCTTTGTCACCCACGTGGGTGACTGGTATCTAGCCAGACTTTCTTGAGTCAGGTTATAGCAATTATAGCATAATCATTAACTTATTGCATATCTCTCAGGGAAACATATAGGTCTGATCATTTTGTCTTTTTTTCTGGTTTTGGATTTTAAAAATTTCTTAAATTTATTTTATTGGGGCAGGGTCTCACTACTGGAGTCTAGGCTGGCCTCCAACTCTCAGCAGTCCTCCTGCCCCCAGCCTCCCAAGTACTGTGATCACAGGCGTTTGCCACCACACTCAGCTGTTTTATCTTTATCTGAAGCCTGACCTTTCACAGATGTACCTCTAACCACAAGTTGTAATGTGTTTTCATCTTTTGCACTGACTCTGTCCCAGACCTAGTCTTGTCTAACAGCAGATAACATTTTTACCTAATTTCAAAGTCTATAATAGTCTGTATTTATTATGTATGAGAAGCATACTTAACAGATTGGAGGAAGAAGGCAAAAGACAAACAACTCACTGTCCTCCTGGCTCACTCTCTGGAGTGCTAAGTTTCAAGAATGGGCCACCTAGCTAAGCTAAAAACTTGCTTTTTGACAGAATAAAATAGTGAATAAAAACACCATTATCAATTCTAGCAGGGCCAAGGAAATATTTCACATATGCAAACAAGGCAGATGGCAGACGTTAACACATTCAATATAATTGCAAATGAAAAGTGGTTGAAAAATCAATAGATATGATGCAGTTCCATGTTAATAAGCTATAGAATCTCTGTAAAATAATTATGCAAGGATGTGGTGTAGGGGCTAAGCTCTTGCCTAGCATGCATGAGGCACTGAGTTCAATCCTAGCATCCCCCCCAAAAAGCCCAATATTCGCAAAATTTCTGAAAAGGTTCCTAAGACAACATAAATTGCAGGACACACACAATCGTTCCCCAGCGTGAGAGCCAAGGACTCTGAAGTGGTTTTGCAAGTAGAGGTCAGCTGAGAAGAGAGCCCTGCGTGCAGTACTGTGGGAGGCCCAGGCACCGAGGGGAAGGAGCGAGGGAAGCCAGAAAAACCAAGGAAAGCAGTTGCTGCATTTCCGCACCGGTGTCAGCAGATAATTCCCCAGCTCTCCGTATCTCTCCGCCTATAGAAATGAGCCTTGGGGAGATGAACTTTCCTCCTCTTTCAGTCTCTGCCCTGTTTATCTACAGCTCCAACTACAGTTCCAGATTCTTCAATACCCTGAACTTGCTCCCTTTTCTGTCCAGGCCATTGGCGCCCCCCAGAAGCAGCTCAGCTGGGAGAAAGGGACCTTAGGAACTGCTGATCCCCTCAGGCAGTTCCTATGGGGGTGGGTAGGGCTCCCCTTTCACCTATGTTTGTGGGTCATTGTTAAGAAAATAACAGTGTCGGCAGGGCATGGTGGCACAAGCCTGTAATGCCAGCACTCAGGAGGCTGAGGCAGGAGGATCGTTGTAAGTTTGAGACCAGCCTGGGCTACAAAGCGAGATCAAGGCCAGCTTGAACTTCATAGTGAGACCCTGTCTCAAGATGCAAACAGTTCCCCCTAAACACGCAAACAAACAAAAAAAAACTCACCTAGAAAACTTCTTTCAAGATCAGTGTTATTGAGAGACATGTTACATGCACTCGTTCAGCGGGCACAGCTTCATGAGTTTTGGACAGGTTTTACACCTGCATAACTAGCGTATAATCAATACTCAGGACATTTATAGTACTGCAAAGAGCTCCCCAGGTAGGTCCTCTGTAGCCAGCTCTTCTCAGCATTGCCTACCCCTCCCCCACCACCTCTCATCTCTGCGAGATGGTCCCAGAGATTGTTTTTAAGGGGTGAGTGGGACAAATTTGTAGAATGATTTGGGAGTCTATGCGCAGCCATTAAAGTTGTAGGGGAGAAGACACTGGGTGCAGGAAAGGTTTAACAGTGTTTCTCAGACTCGGCCACGACTGACATTTTGGACTGGCTAATTGTTTTGAGAAGTGTTCCTTGCAGGTAGGAAGTTTAGCAGCATCCCTCGCTCCTACCCACCCGAGGTTAGTAGCCAGACCTCGTTCTAACAACTTCTTCAGACACTGGGAAATCTCCCTTCTCTGGAGAGACTGTAGAGTTGCGGGATTTCCCTCTCTCCCGGTGGAGAGGACTGCAGCTGTTGGCCCTGAGGCTTCTTCCTCTTTCCCCTTCCTGCCAGCCCCGGGAGTTTCACTTTCATTTGTCAGCCAGCAACTCGGGAAGGAGAGAGAGACTGCAGGCAGGCCAAGCCCCTTGGGGTGAGTGAATTCCACCCAGGAGTTCTCCACAATCTTCAAGCAGGAGTCGAGATTTGCACCCTGGGGCCTGAAGGTGTGTGGGGAAGCCTGGGGCAGAGGGCTCACAAGGGTGGGAGACTGCAGAAGGAAAGTACTAAAGGGAGTTGGCGGACT
This sequence comes from Chinchilla lanigera, assembly GCF_000276665.1. Taxonomy (NCBI): domain Eukaryota; kingdom Metazoa; phylum Chordata; class Mammalia; order Rodentia; family Chinchillidae; genus Chinchilla; species Chinchilla lanigera. The sequence goes on from NW_004955414.1 coordinate 21,592,418, forward strand.
TTAATTTGTGCTCAGAGGCGGTTCTCTCGCAAGGCGAGAAAAGCCCAGGTGCCCAGAGGAGGCAGCCCTGAAGAGCCACAGGGGGACGCGCCTGAAAAGGAAATTTCAAAGAGCAAAGGGCTTCTTTTCTGAAGGAGCCTTCATTTCTTCTGGTTGGATCCATTCTTACAGCCTTCCTGTTCCTTAGTTTCAATTCTCTACCTTCCAAGGGAAACTGCAATTCATTCTCTCCCTCTCCCTTTCTCCCCCAGGTCAAAGGAGGGTCTCTCCCTCCCTGACCCTTCTTGCTACTCAGAAAGTCCCGGGTGCAGTGGGGAGGCACCCCCCCCCTCTGCCTTCCACGCTCCCAAGGCAGCGTGCAGCTCAGAGGCTCAGGCGGGGTGAGAGTTGAAGCAGGTTCTTTCCCTGCCAACTGACAACCATGGAGGGACTGTCTGGGCCTTGGTGACACATTCTCAGCCCTTGGCCTGCCCGAGGCCAGCAGGTTGACCTGCTGACTACCACTGCTCTGTGTCCCTTTTATCTGTGTCCTGGAGCTCCAGCGTCAGGAATCAAGCTGAGTTGCTCTGAATAAACTTGTTCCTGTTCTTCCTTTAAGAGACAAGTCTTGCCATGTTGTCCAGGCTGACATTAAGGCCCTCGGGTCAGATGATCCTATTGCTTCAGCCTTCTTAGGAGCTAGAACTAATGCCTCATGGAATCCACATCTGTGATTCCAAAGCCCAGCCACTGGAAGACGGCTAATAGGTGAAAATAAACATTAATAAGAAAGGTCGAATTATAGACGGATGGGGAGGCTCTTTATGTAGTCAGGAGATGTTATATTTCTGTGCATTCCAGGCACTGATGATAAATCAGTTGGAGAAAAACGCCTCATTTAGGAAGAGAAACAGTCATAAAGATAGCGATTGTATGACAGAGAGAGGTAGCAACTGTCCACCAGGTGCTGTGTCTGGGGCTGTGCTCTGGTCAGAGCAGGCGCTGATGAGGGGATGCAGAGAGCAGAGGAGTGAGGGATGAGAGGAAGCCATCCCCACAACGCGGGACCATCAGCGGCGGTTCTCAGCACTGATCCTTGCCCGGGCCTGTGAATGCTGCTTATACCTTTCTCCCTCTCCTTTTCCTTCTTTAATGTGCGTTCTCGGCCAGTTATTAATGTCTGCACAGTTAGGCTCCTCCTTGTTTTTAGCATTCTGATGCCGATTTTTTTAATCTCTGTAGCCATCGAGAAGTCTTTAAGTGAGAAGAACCTCAGGAATTAGGACAGAAGAAGCCCAGGGAGCAGTTGCAATGGCTTCCAAAGCCCTGGCAAAGCCAGAGAAGCAGGTGACTTGCCCCATCTGCCTGGAGCAGCTGACAGAACCACTGAGTCTAGGCTGCGGCCACAGCTTATGCCAAGCCTGCGTCACCGTGGACAGCGAGGAGGCAGAGACCGGCTCAGGGAAGGAGCGCGGCTGTCCCCTGTGCGGGTGCAGGGACGTCCGCAGGGATCTGGAGGCTGATCGGCCCCAGGCTGATGAAGTGGAGAAACTCCGGGAGGTGCAGTTGAGCACAGGCACTGGGAAGAAGGCAGATTTCTGTGCACTGCATGGAGAGAAACTCCAACTCTTCTGTCAGGAGGACCAGAAGTTCCTCTGCTGGCTCTGCGAGCGTTCTCGGGAACACAGGGGCCACCACACGTTCCTCAGGGAGGAGGTAGCCCGGGAGTGTCAGGTATGGGGAGGGTGGAAGCTCACCTTGTTCCTTTGCGCACATTGACACCGTCACACAGAGCCCTGGGATCCCTTTCCTATGGCTCTTATTCTACATTCAGCTTCCAATGCCGACAGTGCGTTTTAGTGTGCTCCTTCCGGGTCATAGACAAGGGACCCTAACGTACACACAGTATCTTGACCCAGAGTGGGGAGTTTGGGGTCCTCTCTCCCACTTCCTTGTATCAGTGGGTGATTTCCTCCAGAGTGCTGCCCTTGTTATCCTCCTGGCTGGATGACTGCTGGGGAGCCCTGTAGATTGCATGTGGAGAAAGCGTCAGGGAGAGGAAAGCACTGCACTCACAGCAGGGGCAGAGGAAAGCGGAGCAGGCTACTGCTGGTGAGAAGATAACGAATTCTCTTCCTCAGCACTAAGGAGTACGTTCCCATGCTCTGGTTTCCTCACACTTTGAAAATTCTAATCACCAACTTTAAAGATTCTAAACATTTATCTCAGGTTCAACTAAAATCAGCGGGAGCTGGCTGTAGTGGCACACACCTGTTATCCCAGCACACTAGAGGCTGAGGCAGGAGGATCCTTGCGAGTTTGAGACCAGCCTGGGCTACAAAGTGAGCTCAAGGCTGGTCTGAACTGCAAAGCGAGACTGTCTCCAAAAGACAAAAAAAAAAAAGCAAGAAAGAAAACAATAATAAATGAAATCAGCTGGAGGGCCAGGTGTAGTGGCGCACACCTGTCATACCAACACTTGGGAGGCAGCTACAAAAGCATCACCATGAGTTCAAGTCCAGCCTAGGCCACATAGTGAGTTCAAGGCCAGCCTGAATAACATAACGAGACCCTGTCTAAAAGAAACAAAAATTTGGGGCTGGGGATATAGCTCAGTGGCACAGCACCTTGCTTAGCAAGCTTAAGGTTCTGAGTTTGATTCCCAGTACCAAAAAAAAAAGAAAAAGACCCAAATAAATAAATAAAAATTAAAACTAAGATATTTAAAAAATGAAATCAATCAGATTTATTTCCGGCTGCCCCTCTGTTGATGTACCGAGGATGCTCAGAACTTGACTCTGGTGTGATTTCCTGTCCTATAGGAGAGACTCCAGGCAGCTCTCCAGAGGCTGTGGGCAGAGCAGCAGGAAGCTGAGAAGTTGAAAGCTGCCATCAGGGAAGATAGAGCTTCTTGGAAGGCAAGATGAGGGGTGGGAGACAGGACTCTGGGCAGGGCCTTTGGTTCTAATTTCCCTGATCTCTTTATCTGTATTCTGTGCTGTTTCCTAAGTCCAGGAGTCATCTGATTGGTCCTTGTCTTTGTTCTGCCCTTGTCCGGGTGGGGGCTGTGTGCAGACCTGTGATCACCGCACACAGAACCCTGCAGGTGAGCACAGAGCAGACCACGGGACGGCATGAGGCTGAGAGCACTGTTCCGTGTCTTGCTCCAAGGATGCTCTCACGCTTCTTGGGAGGATCCTAGGAAAAAGACTAAAGTTTTCCTGGTTTAAATGGGGAGTGAGATGATGCAGGGACCCATATGCCCAACCCAACTGTGGACCACCCACACCTTCACTTCACAGTGTGTCTGAGGGTTGCCCTATGTAAGACAGGCAGAGGCCCTCTTCAGGTAGCTGCTAGGGAAAAATGATGAAAAAATATCACTTCCTCCAATTGCTCTCTTGCTTGTGCGCCCCTCCTCGTGTGAAGTCCCTGCAAACTATTATCCCTCTGGCTCCTATATCTTGCACAGTGGCCCTCTGTCTGACGGGTTTATCGCATCTCTGTCTGTGCACACTTGCAGGGTGAGGTGCACACCGAGAGACAAAGGATACGAGGAGAATTCTTTTGGCTTAGAAGCATCCTGAACATTGAGGAGCAGATAGAGCTGCACAGATTGGAGGAGGAAGAAAAAAAGACACTGGACAGTTTGGCGCAAGCTGAGGATGAGCTGGCTCAGCAGAGCCAGGTGCTGAAAGAGCTCATCTCAGATCTGGAGCGTCGCAGTCAGTGGTCCACAGTGGAAGTGCTGCAGGTGGGCATGAGCACCTAGCCTGCGGGTTGAGAAGGTAGTCTGCCCCTCTCCTTTATTTGCCCTGTAGTTTTCCATGTGGAAAAGAAATAGTGAAACCAAGCGTACTAGCTTTTCTCCTGATCTCAGGGAAAATGCACTCAAGTATCCCCAACAGAGTTCCATGTTAACTATAGAATGTGGGAGAATCCTGTTGTTAGGCTGAAAAAGCTCCTTTCTGTTTCAGTTTTGTTATTCCCCTTTTGTAGATTTTTTTTGGTCTCTTTGACACAGGGTCTCGCCATGCAGTTCAGGCTGGCCTTGAGCTCACTTTGTAGCCCAGGCTGGTCTTGAACTCACAATGATCCTCCTGTTTCAGCCTCCAGAGTGCTGGGATTACAGACATGTGCCACCATGCCCGGCTCCCCTTTTATTTTTATCATGAAAGTGTGTGACCATTTGTCATACTTGTTTTCTGTCTTCCATTGAGATTGTCATGTAGTTTTTATTCTACATTCTAATATATGTTGTGTTATCTACCTTTTCTTATGATAAACCAAGTCATTTCTTAGTTAAATTGCACTTTACCATGATCATAATGGCCAAGAATTTTTTTTTTTTTGCTGTATTCAATTTTCTACTATTTTGATGAAGAATTTTATGTCTATGTTCATAAGAAATTGTGGCCTGTACTTTTTTTTCTAGTATTGTTTTTGTGCAATTTCAGTATCAGGGTGGGACTGACTGCATATAATTCTCCAGAAAGTGTTCCCCCCTCTTTAGTTTTTCTGAAGAATTTCCAAGATACTGCTGTTTTGTTTTCCTTTTTTTTTTTTTTTTTTTTTTTTTTGGTACTTGGAATCGAACTCTGGACCTTGCGCTTGCCAGGCAGGGGCATGTGCCACTGAGCTACTGATATTGCTATTATATCTTTAAACTTTTCTCAAAATGTACCCACGAAGCCCTCAGACACTGGCTTTTTCTTTTTAAGAAGGCTGTGACTTCGGGTACATTTTCTTTGCATACTTTAAATCTATTTACCTTCTCTGCCATTTTAAATCAGTGTTGGTAGTGTCTGTGCTTCGAGAAAGTTTTTTTTTTAATTTCGTCTAGATTATCTGATTTGTTGGTATATAAAGGTTTATAATTTACAATTTGTGTGGGGGTAGGTGTGTTGTACTGGCAATTAAGCCCAGAGTGTTTCACTGGTCAAGCAAGGGCTCTACTGCTGAGTTACACCCCTTCCCTGTCCTTGGCGAATCTTCATTTTCCTAACAGTAGTACTGTTTCAAGCTTCATTCCATTTGAATAATTCAAGCTGAATAATCCTTTCTCTTTTTTCTTGATGTGCCTCATGAAAAAT
>NW_004955414.1:21597589-21634022 GCF_000276665.1 Chinchilla lanigera
TTGTCATTTTGGGACAGGGTCTAGCTGTACAGTTCAGGCTGGCCTTGAGTTCACTTTGTAGCCCAGGCTGGTCTCGAACTCACAATGATCCTCCTGCCTTAGCCTCTTGAGTGCTGGGATTACAGGAGTGCACCACCACACCTGGTTTACTGATATTTTTAAGTGACACATTTTGATTTTTCTGATTTATTTCTCTTCTTTATTCCTTTTTTATTAGTTCTACTGTAGTCCTTACACTTTTCAATTCATGTTGTCTCTCTTTTTTCTAGGACATGAGTGGCATTATGAAATGGTATGTATGGGTGAGCAGGAGTGGTGCTTTTGTAGTATAAATAGAGCTTTGCAGTCATTAGAAACATTTTGAGTAGAGTGAGAAAAAATCTAGCAGATGAGGGAAATTTCGCTGACGTATTACCTTAAATTGGCAAGCACAGTGAGGGTGTGAGTGCTGCACACTTACTTAGAATGGAAGGGATTTCTATGATAGATGAATTTGGTGGTTGATATCCACAGTTATAGCCTGAAAGGATCCTGGAGATTAGGGGTTTCCCAATGACACATCTGTGACTTCACTCATTTAATTTACCTTCTCTCCCTGTATCCTCCATTACTTAGATACTTGTTTTATTGCATTAAAGGGCCTTGTCTGGTCCTAAAATATGCCACAGGGACAGCTCCTTTCTATTTATCTACTTAGAGAAGAGACTAGGTCATTCTTCAAGGTTGTCACCAAATTTCTAAAACCAAACCTGAACTCTGGTTTCTCTTGAGATCGTATAAATCTTTCGCCTTTTAAAACCAAACCCAAGCCTTGAGATTAGTGGCTCTGACCCAGCTTGCTAACAGTTCATCTCTGTTTCCTTACTTTAGAAGCTCATATGATATAGTGCTTACTTCCATACAACCCACCTGTCCTGTCACCCCTAGGAGTGAGATCTGGACGCTGAGGAAGCCAAAATCTCCTTCTACAAAACTGAAGCGTGTATTTCAGGCCCCAAGGCTGAGTACAGTGCTGCGAATGTTCAGAGGTGAGATCTAGGGGAGAGATCAGAGGTGGGACTCTGGTGACATCAGGGGATCTGGGACAGTTTAAAGCAAAGGTGGAGCTGAGGAGGGAGATGGGGAAGACCTGTTCTGTGCTGAGGAGGACGCAGTTGTGTCTGAGGTGTCCGACTCAGCCTCTCATGTACCAGCGCGTGTTGTCGCGCTTCTCCCTCCTTAGCCTCTACTTCAGAGCAGAGCTACCAGTGCCTCTGACGTTTTTTTGCTTCTAATCAAAAGCACTGTATGTTTTATCATTTCAGAGCTGAAAGATATCCAAGACTACTGGGGTAAGAAGCTCTTGGGTCTTCAAATCACTATTTTCTACTAGAGTGGAGGTACACACCTGCTATCCTGGAATTCTGGGAGAATAAGGTGGCAAGATCCAGAGTATGAGCCTAGCTCGGGCCAATTAGTGGCACCATAAAAAAAAAATGGCCATGCGTGGTAGCACATGCCTGTAACCCCATCTCTTGGGAGGTTAAGGCGGGAGGATGCCACTAAACGTGAGGCCAGCCGGGCTACATAGTGGGTCCATGTAACCCTGAACTACACAGAAGACCCTTTCTCAAGTAAAAAAAAATTCAGAAGGACTGGGGACATAATTCAGTGCAAAAATCCTGACTTCACTACCCAGTAACACACACACACACTCATACACACACACCCCAATCAGAGTGGTCTGACCACCTTTCAGAACTTTGTGGTCTGAGAGAAGACTTTGTGGGTTTTCAGACAAGATCTTATCATCTTGTGTCGTGTGTTCTCACATATTCACAATGCATTTCCCTAGTATTTTACCTCCTCCCATCCATCAACACAGAACTCCCCAAGTTCGCCCTTCACAGTGTCACCAGGTGAACCTGTGTTGTGTCTGTCCCCTGACCTTTTCTGTTTTTTCTCTGGCAGTGGATGTTACACTGAATCCCGTCAACCTAAATTTGAATCTTGTGCTTTCGGAGGATCACAGACAAGTGAGAGCTGTGCCAATTTGGCCATTCAAGTGTGATAATTATGGGATTTTAGGCTCCCAGTATTTCTCCTCGGGAAAACATTATTGGGAAATCGATGTATCCAACAAGACTGCCTGGCTCCTGGGTGTATACTGTAGAAAACCTTCTAGAAAGTTCGATAGTAGTTGCAGCACAACCCGTACAAACACTTGCTCTAGGTACAGACCTCAACATGGCTACTGGGTTATAGGGTTACGGGAGAAATTTGAATATTACGCCTTCGATGAATCTTCTTCTTCAGGTCCTAAGGTGGTGGCGCTTTCTGTGGATATTCCTCTCTGTCGCATTGGGGTTTTCCTCAACTTTGAAGCAGGCACTGTCTCCTTTTACAACATCACGAACCATGGGTCACTCATCTACACATTCCGTAATTGTTTCTATCCTCGGCCTGTTTATCCATATTTCAACCCCTGGAACTGTCCAGTCCCCTTGACTTTGTGCCCCCCAAGCTCCTGAATGCTCCCATCCCTTCATCTACTTGTGGGACTCCTGCCTTAAGGTCATCTCTGCGACAGAGCACATCTCTACTATTCAGAATACCTCTGCCCTGTGACTGCCCTTCTGTACTTGGGAGCTTTTACTCATTCTTGAGATGTACAGTGTATTTTGCTTGGATTAAGAGGGAATTTATTCCTCTTCATATTCTCACAAACATCAGTCCCTCCCAAAGATGGATCCATATTGGTATAAGATCCACATCCTCCCATTTCTCCGTATTTCTCTTGATCACTGATCTGAAGCCTGTTAGCCACCTAGTCATATTTTGTAAGGATCACCCTCATGAGCTGCACACAATAATTTAAGATTCTTTAAAGAAATATCAGCTTGTGATACCCCAGGTTCATCCGGGAGTCCGGGAGAGGAAAATAAACATAAGTAGTAGACATACCCAGAGTTATGTCCAGAGTATTTGAGTTCAAATCCTGTGTCTTTTTTCATAAGCTCTGTCACAGATATATTCTGGGTTTCTTTCTTCTAAAATACAAAGTGGGATTTACCCTTAAACTCAGTGTGAGGAACCAAATGTCACTAAATGTAAACTATCTAAAGTGATTAGTATGTAATAAATTCTTGCCTTTGTGATGACTGAAAGTTATACTCTAAGTTTCTGTCCTATATATCAATTTTGTGCCTTCATAATAATAATGTTTGTACTGAAGTTTCATCTTTCAAGTTTTAGATTCTGCTGCCAAGCCCACTGTATTGAAGTTTTGTTACATAAAACTTTTCTGCTGAGGCTCGTACTGTTCTTAAAGCACTTTATGATGAGTAGGTCTGAAGACTGTGACAGGAGTTTCCATAATCTGTCCAAAACAAGGAACTATCTCTAGGGACAGCTGTTACAAGCTACAGTCTTCTAATACATGTTTTCAGTACCCAGGAGGCTGACTACCGTTAGTCATGACTGTTAGTTACCAGCCCATGAACTTTTTTTTATCCAATCTAAAACTCAGAATGACTACCTAGATCTACCAGGAGAGCAAAGCCACACACACTTCCATGAGAATTATGCTGTATAAAGTAGGGAAGGTAAGCTTTATAAATTGTTTACAGAGCACAAGCAGAACGAAAAAGAAAGTGTTTGCCCTGGGAATTATATATAATGATATACCCAAGATAGGAAGTCAGTACTAGAATAGTCACTACTAGTATACAGTAGTTCTCTTGGGATAGCTCTTTAAATTGATTTTTTAAAAAGTTTATTTATTTTTGGTCTTTTATTTCAGACAGGGTCTCACTGTGCAGTTCAGGCTGGCCTTGAACTCACTTTGTAGCCCAGGCTGGTCTCAAACTTGCACTGATCCTCCTGTCTCAGCCTCCCAAGTGCTGGATTTACAGATGTGTGCTAACAATATCCATGTTGGAATCTCTTCTCCATCAAGGTCACCCAAAGATTAGGAATTTGGTATTTCTAAGGGCCAAGCACTGCTCTGAACAGGTGGTACTGGAAAAAAAATGCCAAGTTTTGTTTTTCTCTACTTATACATCAGTTCAGGAAGAGATGGGGATCCAAATGTAAAAATGCACAAGCGTCCCACCAAACACAGTATTCACTGCACAATTCTCCTGTTTCATTGAAGGAGAACAGACGTTTTTCCTCATTCATGTGAAGTATCACAACCTCCTCTCTCAATGAGAAGAATAAAGCTAAGCAGGGCAAACAGAATACTCACCACACTATTGTGAAACATACTCCAAAGGGACTTGGTACTATTGTACCATCATGCATAATAAACACAATGTTTAGCCTGGCATGGTGGCACATGCCTGTAATCCTTATATTCTGGGAGACTGAACCAGGAGGATAACAAGTTCCACCTCAGCTCAGGCAACATCATGAGACCATGCCACAGAGTAAGAACTGAAAACCAGCTGGAGATGTAGCAGGATGGAGTTTAGTGTGAGGGCCCTAGGTTCAATCCCCAATACCATAAAAAAAAAAAAAAATTTAAAACATTTATTTTCTGTAAAAAGACAGAACAGGGCTTCCAGGCAAAGGGAGTTCTGCAAAAATATGAAACATGCCCGGATACCTATGAAGTTAGAAGCACTTGTTTCTTAAACAGAAACATAGAGTTTGCTAACAATAACAAAGGTGTGATTCTTAAGTACATTCTAGTTTTTAAAATACATCTGCAGGGTAAAGTTTCTGTACGTCATCTGATACATACGCTTTATTTTTATTTTTACAAATTTTTTGGTACCAGGAATTAGACTCATGACCTCGTACTAGCTGGGCAGGAGCTGTGCTGCTCAGCTATATCCCTGGCCCATAGATGTGATTTAAAATCATGTTAATCAAAGGAGAATGAGCCAAAAATTAAGACACCCAGCTGGTTATTCCTTGTGTGTCAGGCACAAGACAAGTAACTAAAAAGTCTACCTATTGTTTAGTTATTACAATGATATATGAGATGCTGGGTGTGGTGGCGCACACCTGTAATCCCAGCACTCGGGAGGCTGAGGCAGAAGGATTGTTCTGAGTTCAAGACCAGCCTGGGCTACAAAGCGAGCTTAAGCCCAGCCTAAACTGCATAGCAAGACCCTGTCTAAAAAAGGGCTGAAAACAAAAACAAACAAAAAGTAACACAATGATATATAAGATAAATTTCATTATTATTTCATTATTTTATTTTTTACAAAGGGTAGTCTGATTCCCACAAAGTATTTTATACGGACCAATATGTGGTAATACCCGAATTACCCATACACACAACACTCTAAAATTGTCAGGAAAATGTATACGGCAAAACTGTAGTAGTGTTAAAAATGGGACCTAAAAATGAGGCTTCTCTAGGGTCAACTGTAGCTCTCCCGGGTGTAAGAAAGTTCAAGGGTTTGGCCCACATAATGTCATAGGCTCTGAACTTCCCCCAAGACTGAGACATGGAAAAACATCACCAGAAAAGAAACACTGAGAGAATTCATAGATGAGAAACCCATGCCTATCACATCGTAGACTGAGAGACTAAGAGCCTCAGAGTCTAGATAAACTCCAACATGGCTTGGAGGAACAGTTGGGGAAAGGGCCGCAGTCCAGGGATTAGAGCTGTCAGACCCCCCAAAAGCACTATTCTTAAATTTATCCTGCAGCCCTATGACCCAGGAGCCACGTTTAGGTTGATAACTTAGAACGCTGAAGTTAAAGTGGGTGTTGAAGTATGTTTGATCACTTAATCCCAGACCCAGTTTTTTCTACTGGTAACGCCCTGAGTTGCGGATTGTATGGCCTGGACGCTTTGAGCCGATATCAATAGTCTCAGTAGATTATTTGCTGCCCTTTTTTGTCTCTCATTTGCAGAAATGGCAATATCTGGATTGTTGCTTGGAGTCAGTGTCACAGGAGCTATTGAAAAATTACAAGGTTGGTGAGGGATGTGGTTTAACACTGTGTGTGATGTTACAAGATTCTCGGGAAACCTTATGAAAAAGGAACTTCATTCAGGGATCTCAGGAGAGGTGTTACATTTCCAGAAACGCACTGTGTGTGGGGGGAGGAGAAATATGGATCACAAAATATGAGAAATAAGGTATGAAATATATGGAAGAGAGGGAGGCTTATGGAACTGTAATTTCTCATTAACACAGTAGCACTGGACATCCATTAGCTTTGGAAGGTCAAAAATTCATAATATTAAATGCAGGCAAATGAGTCACACTGACATCCATCTCCTCTGCAGTCTAGGGGAAGGCAAGGGAACTGTGATGGGCCAGGGAATTGGTGAATAAGGACGGATGGTCATTGCCCAATAATACAATCACATCACCAGCAGGCACTAACCTTCCCTTGTCTCCTCTTTCCACACACTGCTGTCTCTTCCCCAATGAGCACCTGCCTTCTCTAGAATCCCCAGCCACACACTTAACCTGGCGTTGTTCACTGCACCCTCCTCCCATTTGGCTGGTATTAGTGATTGAAGCCAGTACCTAGTGTACGCTGGGTAAGTGCTCTTCCACTGAGCACATCGCCAACCCTTTCCAGATTTCACTTTGAGACCATGTCCCTAACTTGCTAAGTGGCTCAGGCTGAACTTGAACTTGCAGTCTTTCTGCCTCGGCCTCATGAGCAGCGAAGATTACAGGCAGGCATGGAGCAGAGCACCCACTTCTCTCCACTCACCTTGCTGCAGTTGTAGAATCCCTTTCAGATCAGGAGCTTGAAACACGATCCTCTGATTCTTGGGAAAAGTTCTTGGTTTCTTCACAGCCAATAACTGACACCTACAGAAGAAAAAAGTGAATTCCACATCTCATCTCTGTGCCTTTTAAACACTCACATCTATCATTTCATCTCATTTTCACACTTGAACTCTCGTCTCTGGCAATCCTGGGACAAGGGACAAGGCCAACTCTTATTAATCCTGACTTCCTAAGAAACAGATCTGCCTTCTCATTCTGTGTGATCTTTGGAGAATCTTAACCTGTCAGAAGCAGAGTTTTCCCTTCTGCAGGAGTTTAAAACAAAACCCCCTGCCTGAAATTAAAGACATGTAATAATGTGTGGAGGAGTTCCTGCCATGAGTGTGGTCTCCTAAGACTGTGGTCAGTGAGTACACTTGCAGCACCCGGGCCTCAGGATCGGGGCTTATCAGGGTTGGAGCCCTACCAGGAGGAGCCCCACAACTCCAAAGCTCTGAAAGGTCCTCAGATACCTCTGAAAGGTCCTCAGCTACCTCTGAAAGGTCCTCAGCTACCTCTGAAAGGTCCAACAGAAAGGTCCTCAGATACCATCTGAGGTTTCAAGGTTTATTTTTTCTCTGGGAAAAATTACAAGCATTCGGAAAAGGAACACCAGAATTATACTGCTCTGAATTCCATGGGTTTGGAAAAGCTCGATGCTGCCAGGCAGGCGTGCCATTGAAGACAGCAGGATGAGGCCTTTTGCAGCTCTTCTGAAGAGGGTGACTAAGGTGCATCAACTGTTTGCACTTGGGCCAAAATTCTGTTTCACAGACACAAGTATGTTTTTGGATGTGATATCTACCATTTTCAGGGGAAAAATATAAATACTGTATGTAGGGTTTATCTCAATGGACAATTCTTACTGCTTTGTAAGAAAGATGTATTCTATCTACAATAAAACAAACACCTATTAAATCCAAAGCCTGGAGCTAGATGCAGGTATGCAGTGGATAAAATGGTGATGCCAAGGGGTTGACCATGTAACACCTCATCCTTCACACCACCACCGTTCCACACCATGACTCCTCACAACTCAGATCACTACATACTAATTGGTCCCTTCTGCTCTATTCTCAATAGGACTAAAATATTCAAAATTCTGACTGGTGATGAGGAATTTCTGTAACACTGCATCTAAAATTCCCCGACCTGGGAAATGTTCTATTCTAACTGAACACTCCTTAACTTTAACAACTACAAATCTCTTCTCATACACAAAATTTCAATTCTTGGCATCCCACACATACCTTTCCGCAGGGTCCTTCAAATCCTAGTGAGAAAAAAAAGAAAACATGAGTTAACAAATAATGGACTTTCCTTTCTTACAAAGTTTTACCATTCTCACAATCCCCTAATATGCTGAAAATGGAGATTTTCCCAGTGTGAGAAACAAAAAAGGAAAGGTAAGACTCGGTCCAACCATGCCATAGCTACCCATGAGATGGTTTAAATAACACATGGTTCTCTCACTTATTTTACAAGTATATGCACTGACATAGTATGTTGTCATATCTACTATGACACAGAGGAAACTTTTTCTAGGTATGAATAGGCTTTGCAGAATTGAAAATAAATAAATAATGGTTTCAGAAAAAGTTCACATGGTTTTTGCCAAGGGGACAAGAAACAAGTGTTTTTAAACATCTCATTTTGCTTGTTAACTATAATGGCTCTCTCCACTTACCTAAATGAAATGTATAAAAGTTGCTTTTAATTTTATCTATTTATTTATTTAGGTTTTTTGAGGCAGGGTCTTGCTGTGTTCCTCAGGCTGGCCTTGAACTCACTACGCAGTACAGGCCAGCCTCAAACTCGTGACAGTCCCTCTGCCTCAGCCTCTCGAGTGCTGGAATTACATTCCTGCACAACCATGTCCAGGTGCAATTCTACTTTTACTCAGATTTGTCAGTTAAATGCAGTATAACATATTCAATAATGAAGAAGCCACAAGGGTGGAAAACTGGGATGGCTAATCGTTAATGTCAACCATGCACCTCTCTCACACCCCACTGTCTTAAAAATTATAATATCCAGCTGAATTCCAGTCTCTATTCATCCAGTTTAGTCCACATCCTCCATGGTTTTTTGTCTTCTATTTATTTTATCATCGTAGATACAGTGTTGTTTGGACAGAAATATCGCACGCATGCAATGTTCTCTACCCTCGATTTCCTTCCACCTTATAAGTTATTGGCAAAAAATAAGGCAAGAGATGGATCCACATACACATAGAGAGTTTTGCTCTTCATAATAGTACTTTCATATTGTTCAGACATAAACCAAACAAATGTCTAGAGGTTAAAAAGCGTCTGTCGTAGGAAAAAGCATCTGTTACAAGTACAGCAACTGCTGGATTTTACAGCTCAAACTTATCTCTAGGATCTGGTCTACATCTTTCTGGAAATGAAAGTTTCCCAGTGACTCTACTGATGCAAACTTTGCAGAAATAAGAACTTTACCTCTAAATTTTAACAAAAAGTTTCATAGCCAGTATGGCACCTGTGTGCATTAGATCAGATAACCATCTTAAAATCCAACTGTGTTGTTCCTACAAATGCAGGAACTAGATAGAGTTGTTAAACTGGGATTAAGTGACAGACAATTCTGGCCATGCTAAAGATGCACTAATAATAACAGCAGAGATGCACAGAATCCATCAGTTGAGCTGTAGCCAGCTTGAAAATAGCTTGAGCTTTGAATGGACTCCCCTACCCAAATGCACATCCATATGTTTGCATAAAACAACACCACCAAAATACTATTGGATAGGTTTAACAACAGATTAAGAGAGTAGATGAAAGTTTGGTTGAACCTGAAGCTGTCACAAAGGACAATTTTTAGTCAGGAATGGGGGTGTACACCTCAGTGGTAGAGTGTGTAACTGATATATGAAACACTTTGAGTCTCGATAAAGGAAACATTTCATACCACAGAGAAAAGGAAACCCAGGTATGCTGGGTCATGTCTGTAACGTCGGCACACTGGAAGATGGAGACACGAGGATCACAAGTTCAAGCCCAGCCGCTGCCATTCAGGGACTGAGTGAGACCCCGTCTCAAAATAAACAGTAAAAAATAACTCTGGAGAAGGAACTCAGTGTGAAAGTCCTGCGTTTGATCCCCTGAAGAACAAAGGAAAGGAAAACAAAGCCAAAAAACAGACTAAAATGAGGAAGAGAGCTCCCGTGACGTGTGACATGTGAGACACCATCCAAGGCAAATGTACCGTAAGATATATGAAATGGGCATTCCTGGAGAAGCAAGAGAAAAATAGATGAAGAAATAATTACAAAAAACTTTTCCAAATTCTACAAAAGATATTAATAACTCACTGAGGCTCAGTGAGCCAGATTAGAGAAAAAGGATGATTTAAATTCAACGCAGCCAGGAAGATGGCTCAGCGGCACAGCGCCTGCCTGGCAAGTACAAGGTCCTGAGTTTGATCTCTGGTACCAAAAAAATAAAAATTTAAAAAAAAAATTCAATGCAGATGGGGTGCTGG
The DNA here is from genome assembly GCF_000276665.1 of Chinchilla lanigera. Taxonomy (NCBI): domain Eukaryota; kingdom Metazoa; phylum Chordata; class Mammalia; order Rodentia; family Chinchillidae; genus Chinchilla; species Chinchilla lanigera. The sequence goes on from NW_004955414.1 coordinate 21,607,828, forward strand.
TGATCAAGAATAGAGCGAAAGGGCCGGAAATGCAGTTCAGTGATGAGGGCCTGCTGAGCATGTGGGAAGCCCTGGGCTCCATCACCAGAGCTGCCAGGAAAAACAGAAACCAGGGGCTGGGGATTTAGCTCAGCGGCAAAAGCGCCTGCCTTGCAAGCGCAAGGTCGTGAGATCGGTTCCTGGTATCGGAGAAAAACCAAAAAAAAAAAAAAAAAAAAAAAAAAAAAAGAAAAACAGAAACCAACCAAGCGGAAAAGAAACAAAGGAAAATACGGTAACATTGTAGGGCGGTAGGAGGAAGGACAATCCTCACAAAGAAAAGCCGTGGGAATGGTGACGGGCTCACTCCTCATCCGACCAGGGAGAGGCCAGAGAGGACCAGGCTGAGGCACTGAAAGCAAGAAAAGGAGGAAGCTGTCCACTGAGAATTTCACATAAAGCAGAAATAGTTCTTCTAAGTGAAGGAAAAAAGATGTATTCCCTGATAGTTTATTCCTGTCAGATGAGTGTTACAATTTAATTATATTACACAAGAGTGCCTGTTCGGCCAGGTGCGGTGGCGCACACCTCTCATCTGAGCATTCCGAAGGTTGAGGCAAGGGGATAGTTGCAAGTTTGAGACCAGCCTGGTCTACAAAGTGGGCTCAAGGCCAGCCTGAACTGCATAATGAGACCCTGTCTCAAAAAGACAAAAAAAAGCCTATTCTCAGCTCTTCAATTCAATATGGTAGAGGCAGTTCAAGGCTACCAACTAGGGAAAATAAGAGATATCCAGTATGGAAGGAAAGAAGTTAAACTGTTCTTACTCTCAGATAATATGATCTTAGAGAAAACACTGAAGATTCCACTGAAACACCTTTTAGAACTCATGCATAAATTAGGTGAAATTGTAGGATAAAAAAATGGATATATAAATATACATCACATTTTCTACATTAACAATGTACTGTCCAAAGAAGAAGAAAAAAACATTAACTACCATAAAATAAATTTTTTCCCAATAAAATAAATTATTTAAGAATAAGCTGGGCATGGTGGCACATGCCTGTAATTCCAGCACTTGGGAGGCTGAGGCAGGAGGATCCTTGTGAGTTCCAGGACAATCTGGGCTAAAAGTGAGGTCAAGGCTAGCCTGAACTACATAGGAGATCCTGTCTCAAAGACAACAAACAAACAAAAAACCTTAGATAAAATAAATAAATTCCCTCAAAGGCGTGTCTCACCAAAAATTAGCTCAAAATCTATTATCTAAATGAACTGAGGCAAGTAAAGTAATGAGAATATTTCTACTGGTACAAAAACCTAAAGAATAGAAATAAAAATAAAAAAACCCACTGGCATGGCTTCACTTCTGAATGGTACTGAATACTGAAAGAAAACTAATACTAGTCTGTTAGAATTTTTTTCAGGGACTAAAAAGGAAAAAAATCTCACTCGATTCCACAAGGGAAAATGCAGTATCTTTTGTCACCTGAAGTTCCTCTGTTTACCACTGACTGCCCCAAGCATGAAAACATGCTTGATAAACGCTTCCCACTAGATCCCAGAAAAGAGCCAATTACAAAACACCACTGGAAACGATGGCCCTTCCCTCCCACAGGCAATTTTTGCACTGTACTTCCTAAGAATTGAAATGGGATTCTCCCTTTTTGTACATACACTCCATTCTTCCCATAATGTCTGAAACTGATTCACTTCCGTGAGGCACCAATCAGCCCCAAGAATTCAGTACCATCACTAAAAGCAGGGCAGCACAGGACAGGAGGAAACACTTTCCAATTCTCCTGAATCTCAGAAGCGGGACTCCTGGGAGTCTTACCTGCAGCATGGCCACTGTGGACCCCTGCAGCCGGTGCCGCACATCTGAGATGAGCTCCCTCACCTCCCAGGCCTGCTGGGCCAACTCCTTTTCAGACTCGGCCAGGCCATTCAGAACACCTTGCTCCTCTGTCTGCAGCTTCTGCAGGTGCGTCCTCTCCTCAGAGTCCAGGGTGGCTCGCATTTGTTGAAACGCAGCCCGGACACTTTCTCTCTCCCCCTGTATTTGATTCTTCAGGGATGAGAAACAGACAGGCACTCGGTCAGGTGAGTTTGCAAGCCAGAAAACTAATAACTCTTTTTACTGGGAAGTCTCAGGGCAAGGGAGGTAGAAAGGAGACGTTCTTAGGGAAGCACAGTGTTCCTGTGATTTTCCTTGCCTGCCATTAAAATCAATGACATTAAGCCAACCTTCTCAAGGCTCAGGCTACACCAAATGGGACACCCACACCTCCCAGCTGATCAGGAACCCTCATCTCCCCGCTTTACTCCTCACTGCACTTGCGCACTCCCCGGCAAGACTTGAATACAGAAGACAGAATTGGGACCCTTTGTCAAATGTCAGTCTTAGTAGAGTCCATCTCAAAACCCACCACAGCCTTGGAGGATGGCGTGCACTAGCCATCTTCCCCAGCACCCCTCAGTGTGGATACCTCCCTCCCTGCAGCCTTACTATTAGTGACAATCACTCTCCAGACCACAGTCCCAAGGGAGAAGCACGCACAGGACTATCCCATGACTTCTGGACTCAACGTGTGCCAGAGGATAGAGAAGAAAGACCTCCTCCCCAAGACCCTGTCAGATTTCTGGCTAGGACCGTGAGGAAGTGTGGTCTCCTGCCTTCCAGGAAGTCCTTTCTTCGTCGATGTGAGCGTTCTACTTCTCGAACTCTTTCTCATCCTTCAGCAGCTTCTCCTGCAAGAAAGGAATCACCACAGTCAAGCTATGAGCTTCTCAGGACCTGGGCAGAGGATAAATGTGGATGAAATCTGGGTGATCTCACCAGAAACCTGAGGTTACTAAAAGTGAGAAAATGCTGATGAGAAAAACGTCTGAGGAGGTGAATGTCCTCTTTATATTTCTATGTGATTTTTCTTTAAGTAGTGAAGTCAAGTCCCCTTCTCTATGTGTGCACTCATTTTTTTGTCCCTGAGGTGAATCCTGATTCTACACCAAGAAAAGAACTTGTATATGAGCCCATCTCACTTACGCTTTTGCTGAAATAGGTAATCAGTGCTTGCCTTGGGCACCAGCTCTCCACCCTTCTAGTACAAGTTACAAGAAATTTTGCTTTTGTCCAGGAACTTTTACACTAAGCTTATTCTATTGCCATCAACTTGAGCGCATAAGTACATATGTTGGGCTGCAGAAGACAAGCAAATTGTTGACAGAAATCACAGACCTCAATTTTGTGTTGGCAAGCTAAACGCTAGCGCATAGTGGACATTTCCTAGCAGGTGGTGTTTTCTGATTTCTTCCCACAGCTCAGACCTCTTACCCGGTACACCTGCTCAGCCTCCTGCATGAGAAGCGTGTGGTGTCCGCGGTGCTCCTGAGAATGCTCACAAAGCCAGCAAATGACCTTCCCATCTTGCCAACAGAGCAGCAGGCGTTTCTCCCCATGGAGGTCCCACTGATCTGCCTGTGGGGTCAGGGTCACGTCCCCGAGCCTCTCTACTATGTTGGCCACATGTTGACTGGGCCTCAAGTTTTCAATATGGTAAGTGACTCGGCACTGGGCAGCAGCTCACTTCATTTTCCTCTTCGATGACAGTATGGATCCAACTGATGCAGAGTTTGCAGAAAGTGTGGCCATAGTCGGTGCTCACAGGTTCTGTCATGAGCTCCAGGCAGATGGCGCAGGTCACCTCCTGCCTGACATCCTCCAGGACTGACGAAGCCATAGATGCCGTTTCCCTGCTGTTGTCTGTCCACATTCTGAGGCTTCTCCTGACCAGGATCCTGACGTTGGGAAAGTTAAAATGGGGCAGAGTAAGAAAGGTGGTAATAGAAAGAGTGAATAGTGAGTAGGCAAAAATCACGTAGGCATCATGACCAAAATATTAAAAGTCACAAAAGAAAAAGGAGGGAAACAAGAAAAGGAGTTTACTGACATCATACTCACTATGTCATAATACTTCAGGGACTTTACTCTCAGTTCATTTCATATGATAAAATTTACGTATAGAATGGTTTTTATTTTCCCTTCCTTTACAGGACAGAAGGACAAATGGAGTCCTTTTCTACCAAAATTCTTGCATAATCTTTTCTTTTCTCCCCCTGCCCCAAATCCCATCCTTAATGTTAAAAACACCAAACTACTCATACCGTAGGACACGTGTGATATCCTTGTTATCAATATGGTCTCATTATTCTTTTTTGTTGTTCTTTTGAGACAAGGTCTTGCTGTGCAGTTCAGGCTGGCCTTGAGCTCACTTTGTAGCCTAGGCTGGTTTCAAACTCGCCACAATCCTCCTGCCTCAGCCTCTCCAGTCCTGGAATTACAGGCGTGCACCACCAAGCCCAGCGTGGTCCTATTATTCTTATACTTCCTGTACAAGCTCTTGTCTCAAACAGAGCTGCTCTAACTCCCTCATCTAAACTTCACCGCTTGCTATTCACATGAAGTAGCTTCTTTTTAATACCACAAAATACAATTAATCCTTTTAATAGGTGTATGAAAAGAACAGTAAATGACTTCCAAAGATAATATAGTGGTACCTTGGTTCATCAGCTTGATTCTTTCTACACTTCTGATTGAGGAGGACAAGAACTGAATCAAATCCAATAGTTCGATTCCACATTGACCTTTACGGGGGAATCTGATGTGGTTCTCATCCAGGTCAGTTTGCCACCAGAATCATGGAGAGAAATTCCTTTGTAAACTAAGGTACAGTATCACTATATACCTTCATTATTTTCAGCTGCAACTAACTTAATCCATTCAGTCTGCCTTTGAAACTGTCCTCTACCACAGTTAATGGTAACTAAACAGGCAGAACAACACTTAGAACAATGCGGATGAAGAAGCAAGCTTCTGAGTACTAGTTGGTTCACAGGAATCATGTTTGGTAATGGTAGGATTTTATCTTGGCCTTGAAATTTACCAAGGACATGGGAAGGAGCCTAAAGGTATGTGTGTATATGTATGCTGGGGAGGGAGATGACAGAAATGTACTTTCAGAATCCCATATGTCAGATATATGAAAAATATAATCTGAGAGAAATTGGATGTTGGATGTTTAGAGAAGTCCGCAAATATCAGACATGATCATTTGGCAAATGACCATTGATACGAACTGTGTCCTTCCAGCTTGACTTAAATCTCAAAACATGATGCAAAACAGAAGTCAAACACTTTGTTCCAGTATTATGGGCTTGACATTCAACTTTTAAACTATGAGTTATATAATCAGAAATATGCTGGGTATAGTGGCCCATGCCTGTAATCCCAGCACTTGGGAGGCTGAGGCAGGAAGATCCTTGTGAGTTCCAGGACAACCTGGGCTACAAAGTGAGCTCAAGTTCAGCCTAAACTGCATAGCTGAACCTTCTTTCAAAGAGAGCGGGAAAAAAGATCAGATGTGACAAGCAGGACTCAGAAATGTACCTATAGTTACAAAATTAAATGATGTGAAAAAGTTGTTATCCTAGAATTTCAACAAAGTTATTATGAAATTCCAACCTAAAAATATAAGATTTTAACTGAAACCTAAAGAATATGAAGGAAATGTGGGTTAAAGAAAGAGAGAAATGCATTACATAAAATACATTACACATACAAATAACCTGTTCATAGAGATAAAGCATGCCAGTCTGGCTACTCTGCAAAGAGCTGCTAGCTTTTGGAATCACATTAGCCTACAGGGAAGAGAAAATGCATCACCTCTCAAGAGAGGCAAACACTTAGGGACTCTTCCTTAAGAAGAGGAGAAATTGTCCACGTCAGTTATCACAGGAAGTACTGCACCTCCCTCCCGGCCAACAGCCCCTGTGGAGTCAGGCCCAAACACACGGTGACACTGAAAAGCGCAACACTGTCAGTCTGCAAAGAAAAGAGCCCTGGGGTTCTGCCCCTGTAGTGGGGGAACAGGATGATCTGCCCTGGGGTCAACATCCTGGCACACTGAGCCAAGGTGAACTCACAAGCGTGGGCCAGCAAGGAGGGAAGTGGGGCGGGGTCGGGTGCTCTCAGCTAGAGAAGAAGCGGTCCCTCCAAGAGAGGGAGCCTTCCCTGCTCACACCTCACCCCTCCCAGGCCGCAGCATCTCTGCAGCAGGAAGCTGCAAGTTTGGCCTTTCTCTTCCCTCAGCAAGGCTTCAAGGCAGGAGTGGTGGAGCACACCTGTAATACCAGCACTTGGGATGCTGTGGCAGGAGGATCTTTTTGAGTTCGAGACCAGCCTGGGCTCCAAAGTGAGCTCAAGGCCAGCCTGAAGTGCATGGTGAAACCCTGTCTCAGAAAGGGAAAGAAAGAAAGATTGAAAGAAAGAAAGAAAGAAAGAAAGAAAGAAAGAAAGAAAGAAAGAAAAACTTCAAATCCCCCAAGAAAATGCAGCTTTTTCTTCGAAAGTCTTCTGAGTGCTTAACACAGCTTTGGACACCTGTGAGGTCGTGAGTCCGTGCAGAGGAGGGAACGGGTCTGCAGCGTGGCTCCAAATTAATTCACCAAGTAATCAGCCAAGTGGGATACAAAGTAAAGTAGCGTCAGCAGGGTGGGGTGGGCGGGGAAGAGACGCTCTGACCAATGGGGCGCCCTGTGCAAGGCCGGCCTGTGAGCCCCTGGGTGATCCTGGGAGTGGAACTTGTCAAAGAGACAGCCTCGCCCCATTGTACTTCCCTGTTTCAGCCTACTGTGTATGCCCTCGGCTCTGTTCTAATTAGTATAGCTTTAAATTATGTTTGATTCTTATTTTACTGGGATATTATTCTCTTTAATACCTTTTGCTCTGTGACCATGTACTTTGTGACCTAATATGATTACATAAAATTGTAATTATCAAGATGTCTTAATTGTGCAAATTAGTGGTGTGAAAGTTTTTTTAGTCATAAATGTTTTTAGTACATAATGGTTACATTACAAGTGTAGTTCAAACAGGCCTTGAACTCTCAGTATTCCTCGTGCCTCAGTTTCTCAAATGCTGGGATTATAGGTGTAAACCACCACACCTAGTTTTCCTTAAGATTTTGATTCTCTTCCTTCCTGGAACATGGAGGCAAGTCATTTCATGTTACTTTATTATGGGACATTTTCAGCCTAAGCTATTTATTTATTTATTTATCTGTCTTTTTGAGACAGGGTCTGGCTATTCAGTACAGGCTGGCCTTGAACCCACTTTGTAACCCTGGCTGGTCTTGAAATGGCAATGATCCTCCTACCTCGGCCTCCTGAATGCTGGGATTACAGGCGTTTACCACCACGCCCAGCTTCAGTCTAAGTTTTATTTTATTTTATTTTATTTCAATCTAAATTTTAAACTGATGAACACAACCTCTTTCTAATACCCTAAAGCACAGCATTAAATCCAGAAAGTATGCTGAATGAATCTTCATCAATTCTTTAAACCTGCTTGACATTTATGTTTGCTGAAGTATTAGTTTTTACCCTTTATGTTTTCCCACACATATCCCCCAGATTTCTGTGTATGTAAATTGTACAAATGAAGTGGTTATTTGGTGGGATAGCAGAGCTCCTCAAGGAACACAGCTTATCTCACAACTTTAAGGGGTAGAGAAGCAAATGCGGAGGCTGGCGGTGGAACCTGAATAAAATTGATGTAAGGGGAAAAACTCCCAACCTGAAAGACATCGGGATGAGTTCATGTCCTCTAAAATAAAAAAATGAATTTTAGGAACAACGGAGGTTAAGAGCAGGATATGTTTATTGAGGGAAAGAAAGTTTCTGTCACAGAGAGAGAGAGAAGGGGGCCCAAGTGGGTTGCCAAAGATCCTGCCTTTCTTAGGGATTTTATAGACCAAAACCAGGAAGTGAGGCAGGTCCAAGGTGGGGGAAAAATGGGAAATCACAAGGTGGGCATGAGGTGGGACAAAACTATGGTCAGCCAATAAGAATTGTTCAGGTAAAATTAATTAAATCAGGATCAAATGGGGAAGCGAGTCACATAGAAAACGGGCATGAATACAGAACAGGGGCTTTTCCTATAGAGGGTTGGGTCAGTAACTCTTCAAGGTGATGGCTAACTATTTAGAATATCAATCCCAACCAGGTGTGGTGGTACATGCCTGTAATCCCAGCACTCAGGGGCTGAGGCAAGAGGATTCCTGCAAGTTCGAGGCCAGTCTGGGCTATATAGTTAGTTCGAGGGCAGCCTGAACTACACAGCAAGATCTTGTATCAAAAAACCAAAAATAAATAAATAAATATATAAAACATTGTTTAGTTAATAGGTCTTCAGGATGGGGATACAGTCATGAACACATTACAAAGTGGTGTGTATCCTAAGGAGGTATTTTAAGGTTAAAATTTAGGTAAAAAGAAGTGGAACAGGAGGGAAAATCAGGTAAACACAGAAAAAAAAAATCTTGGGGGAACAGACCATTACAAGAGGGTACAGGGCAAATAATATTCATGTGGAAATGGTAGAATGAATAGTTGAAAGGTAGAGTAAGGCCAAATTCACGGGACACTGTGATCAGAGGTATGTATAAGCTCTACTGGATCGTGAAACATTATTTCTAGAAATATTCTATATGTAAAGGAAGCATAAAGGATGAGAAGCCATTACCACACCCTAGTAAGCACTGGCTAGGAAAACTTCAGCTGGAGAATACAGCAATTTAGAAAACGATCTGTACTCCCTAGAGATACACTACCATCTTAACTCCTATGGCAATTGGAAAATGACCCTGGCCACCTGGGGATGGAGCATTGGGACTATTTTCCCTATAATATTCCTGCTGAAAAGGCTGCCATATTGCTGGACCAATATCATCCCCCACTCATACTGTGAGCACACTGGGGTAGCCCAACTGGCCTGTACTGACATCACTGTCAATATCTGGTATGGGGTTAGTAATATCCCTTAGTTATTGCGGGCTGATCAGGTCCACAATCTCCTGAATGAGTGTATGGTGAAGGCTAAATACAAAGAGGCAAATGGAATGATTTCAGGGTCCCAGGAGCTCAAAGCCCTCTCCGTAATGGGTTACCCTGAATAAAGAACAGAGACCAGAATCCAAATTGGGATTTTAAGAGCCTTTATTAGCCAGGCTGGCAGCTGTCAGTCTGTTTTCCACGCAGGGAGATGCCAAGCAGCCCCAAACCGAAGAAAGTTTGATCTTTTAAGCTTGAAAACCACATCCTGGTTGGCAGGTGAAAAGATTGTTTTGCAAGGGCAGAAAAGCGGAACCTATCGGTTCCAGCAAGCAGATGTTGCAAAGTTCAGAATGTTCTTAGACGCCTACACTGTTTTCAAACTAACAATCAAGAACAGTTTCTCTTTCTTGGGTCAAACTGACATTTTTTTCCTCAGCTCAATAGCCGAGCAATTTTCATCTGTTTTATGTGTTCACCAATTATGTGTTCACTACACTCTCACATAATTCATAATTCTCTCAGGGCTCAGACCAAGACCTTCTCTGGGTGGCCCATATTTATTTGGTTATGAGAAGAAGGGAGGGGAGTACTCAAGAATGGTGGAACCACTCAAGGACTTCTCTAAACAGGGTATTAAGTTAATCCTCTCAAGAATGAGATGCCTGAGGCTATAATCTTCATCTAGTTGCGATATGACCCAGGTGTCCTTGGCTGTGACCTTGTCTTGTCCTTTGAGGCTTTCTGGCTTCATCCACCACTACAGGTTATAGCAGGGATTAATGACTCACAGAAGTTCACTTACTATGTGTCCGCCATTGCCAGACAAGGAGCCTAGGCCTTGGACAGATTCACAAGTGAACATGAAAAGCCAGTTGATTAATTTAAGTCCTGCTCAGGTCTGCTCCGTGGTGGTCTCCATCAATCTGGGATGGCTTCTCAGTGCTGCTGGCATCCGTTTTGGTAGATGTTGCACTCATCGGTGTTTCCTATACTCTGATCCTCCAAGCTGTGTTTAGACTTCCTTCCCAGGATGCTCGACATAAAGCTCCCAATACCTGCGGTTGTCACATTGGAGTTATTCTCCTTTTCTTCATACCATCGTTTTTCACTTTCCTTACCCATTGCTTTGGCAAAAATATTCCCCACCATGTCCACATCCTTCTGGGAAATCTCTGTTTTTGTTCCTCCCATGCTTAACCCCATTATCTATGGGGCAAAGACCAAGCAAATCAGGGACAGTATGGCTCCCACGCTGTATATTTCAGGGAAGTCTTTTTCTAGTGTGTGTGTGCCTTTTTGAAACAGGGTCTCGCCATGCACTTCAGGTTGGGCTTTAACTCACTTTGTAGCCCAGGCTGGCCTCAAACTTGCAGCAATCCTCCTGCCTCAGCCTCCCAAGTGCTGGGATTACAGGGGTGTGCCACCACACCCGGCTGGATTTTGAAATAAAATTTATCTGGACTCAAATCCTGGCTCCCTTACATTCTAACTTTTTATCACAGGGAGGCTTCCATCTTTTGGAAATTTAGCTTTAACTTATCGAGCCACTCACACCCACGCTCTAAATTAGTTTCTGTGAGGATAGTCCAGAATGATGTCGGCTCTCAGTGTTGGCTGTTACGCTAACTTGAACATTCCTTGTCTGAGGAGGATGTCTTAGGTTGGATGTACACGAGAGTTCCAATATTTCCTGAGGCTCCTGTGCCTTCTCTCTCTCTCTTTTTTTGGTCATTTTGAGACAGGATCTCTCTATGCATTTCAGGCTGGCCTTGAGCTCACTTTGTAGCCCAGGCTGGTCTTGAACTCCCAATGACCCTCCTGCCTCAGCCTCCTGAGGGCTGGGATTACAGGCATGCACCACCCCACCTGGCCTGTGCCTTTTCTTGTATCAGGACCATCATCATCCCTGATTATCATTATGATAAATTTTTATTTTATTTTATTTTGAGACAGGGTTTCACTGTATAGTTTAGGCTGCTTTTGAACTCACTCTGTAGCCCAGGCTGGCCTCGAATTTGCAGCAATCCTCCTGCCTCAGCCCCCCAGTGCTGGGATTATAGCGTGTGCCACCATACCTGGATGTTATGATAAATTTAAAAAAAAATCGAAGTGGATGCTAAATATTAAGTCTTTTTTTTAAACTAAACTGTTGAAAAATATTAAGGTTGAAATTGATTACATTTTATATGTAAGGAAACTTAACCATTATTATATATAAATAAAACATCCTTATTCATTTAGTAAATGGGCCAACTGTCACAGACACAGGCACTATGCATAAAGACAAATCTCCGGGCTGAACATATGAACAAAGAGCAAGTTAAAGGATCATATTGAAAATGGGGAAAATGTTGTACCACACAGATATTCAGACATTAAAAAGATGAAACAAGCAACTATTATCTGACTCTACTTTCTTTGCTTAAGCAACAATTTTTCCTAATTTGTATCAGCTGTATGGCCTAAAATTCTATATATTATGATGGCTTTCAAATTTGTATCTCCTGCTTAGTCTTTTTTTTTTTTAACCAGGAATCGAACTCAGGACCTCACACTTGCCAGGCAGGCGCTTTGCCAATGAGCTATAACCCAGGCCCCCAGCCTGCTTGGTCTTTTCCCTTGAGAATCACATTCATGCATTCAACTGTTTCTCAACATCTCTTGCTGTGTGTCTCACAGGCATCTGAAAATACACATTAGAAAGAATGGCATAGGCACTGCTACAGTGACAGATCATAAAAGTTCAGTGAATCAGCAACAGAGCTCATGAATCTTCTGTTTAAAGTACAGTGTGTATCAGCAGCATCTGATTTCCATTTAGCAGCTCAGGAACCCTTGATCCTTCCATCCTGTGATGTTTTCATACCAACGTGCATCTTCTCCAGAGTTGCCAATGCAGGGAAGGAGCCGAGGGTGAGTCACGCCATAATGAATTGCCTTCATCTTTGAAGTGACTCAGCACTTTTGCTCACAAGCGGCCTCATGGGCCCCAGCTAACCACAGGGGAAACTGAGGGACACAGGAAATGTCACAGATTTGTATCAAGTAATAATCGTCTCTGTCTCCATCCTCACTTTTGGTCACTTAACATTTCTTTGCTCCCTTTTCTCTGCACAAAGACCAAACTCAGGTCCCCTCCACAGGGAAACCTCGCCGTCTCATCTAGGCTCTCCGCCCAACACAGGCCCCTCAAGTGATGCACAGGAACCTTTTTCTCACTGTGGCTGGGGCTTTTCTTTATCTGAAAACCTATAATGTATTTATATATTTTTGTCTTTTTGAGACAAGGTCTCGCTATGCAATTCAGGCTGGCCTTGAGCTCACTCTGTAGCCCAGGCTGTTCTTGAACTCGCAGTGATCCTCCTGCTTCAGCCTCCTGAGCGTTTGGATTACAGGCATGCACCACCATGTCCGGCTTTTATTTTGATCTTTTTAAAATAGGGTTTCACTGTGCAGTACAGGCTGAACTTGAACTCTCTTTGTAGCCTAGGCCGGCATCAAACTCACAGTGATCCTCCTGCCTCAGCCTCCTTAACAACTTTTTGCAAGGGTGAAAAATATAAAACACCCAACAGTCCTACTTCATAAGAATTTCAGAATCCCCCTGGGCAGACATGTGGAAGCACTATTGTTTGAATGTGCTATCGGAAACTAACGTTAAAATTTAATTGCCATTGTGATGGTAGGAAGAGATGGCAGCAATGAGGGGTGACTGGATCATAGGAGCAGCGCCCTTAGAATCATCTACAACCCTTACTGTGGACGGGGCTGTTTATGGTGAGTTATTTATTTATTTATTTTGGTACCAGGAATCGAACTCAGGACCTTGCATTTGACAGGCAGGTGCTTGTGCCACTGAACTATATCCCCAGCCTTGGTGAGTTAGTTATAAAGGGGGAACTTCAGCAACCCTTCCAACTTTCTCTGCTTCGTGTACTCTGTCCATGTGATGGCTTCCACCACCACATTATGGTACAGCAAGAAGACACTCACCAGACGTGGGCTCTCAGTTTTGGACCTCCAGCCTCCAGAATTGTGAGCCAAATAAACTTTGTTTTTGCAGGCAGAGTTTCACTGTGTAGTGCAGGCTGACCTTGAATTCACTATGCAGCCCAGGCTGGCCTCAGACTAGCATCCATCCTCCTGTTTCAGCCTCCCGAGTGCTGGGAGCATAAGCATGTACCACCACGCCCAGCACAAACTTCTAGTATTTATAATTTACTCTGTCTGTGATATTGACCTCCACAAGAGGTCATTCCTCTTTGACCTCCACAAGAGCTAACCTTCCTATACTTCTCTTCTTTGCCCAGATTATGATTAAAATGAGAAGTGGAAACTAAAAAATACCTGTCTCAGTCTACTTCCCGGTGCTGAAAGGCTGGGGGCTAAGATTAACTCTTGAAGAAGCAGAAGCTTTCTCAGCTTTTGATTATTGGCTTCTTTAGAGCTCGTGGTTTCTTTGGTGGTGTCTGTTTATTATGGGCTTCTCATCTATTTGATTCCACTTTGAGTTAGAAACAAAGTCAGTCTCAGAGCTGTTTGCTCTGGCTAGTGTGTTCCTCATGCCTGCGGGAGCTCGCTTAGCAGACCATCCTGTCCTTTCTCTTTCTTTTGACCCAAATTCCCACACAGATGTTCTCCTTCTGCACCTTTGTTCTCATGCCCCTGAGTTACAAATAAAAGGCCAAGAGTTTTGCAGATGGTCGCTGTTTTTCTGAGACTTTCTCACGCTGGTGAGTCTCGGTGAAGCAGTCTCTCTGGGTGTCTTGCAGTTTAAACTGAACTTCAATTCCCAAGTAATTTTTCATCCTCTTCGCCACCACGGTCACACACAACATGCGTGGGAAAGTGTAGAGAACTCAGGCACCAATCGCGTTCCTGTTAGGGGTGCACTCAGCACCGGGCTGCTTGCGGTCAGTTCGGTCGTGACGCAGGAACACATTCCACAGGACAGAGCAGTCCCTGATAAGCCAGCGGCCACTTCTTTTCATGCTCTTGCCTCTAGATGGGGCCACACGACTAGTTACAGCAGAAGAAACACAGGCAGAAGGAATGTGTGTGTGTCGCTTCCATCCTGAAGTAGTTCAATATCCAGTGTGACGCATACTGGAGACAGCGGCATTTAAAATGAAAGGATTTTAGAACTCTTATGTCCCTGCTGGGAGGGAGCCATCAGAAAAATCATTCAACCAACAATAGCCTTTGTTCTTTTCTGTGTGAGTAACATAGTGTTTTATTGTATCAAACAACTGAAAACTTGAAGTTGTTTTCTTACTTACACAGACACTGAATTTTTCTCATTCTCAGAATCTTTCCATAAGAAGCATTCAATAATACAGTTCAATAAGGATCAAAAGAGATTTATTTGGGGTGACCTTTAAGCTGCTAAGACAATAATGCTATTCATATGTCATCTTTCAGCTGGGCACTCCCCTACCCAGCCTTTTTTTTTGTTTGTTTGTTTTTTGAGATAGGGTCTCGCTATGCAGTTCAGGCTGGCCTTGAGCTCACATTGTAGCCCAGGTTGGTCTTGAACTCACAAGATCCTCCTGCCTCAGCCTCCGAGTGCTGGGATTACAGGCGTGCACCACCACGCCCGTCTCCCCCGACCCATTCCTTAGAGACTTACATTGCAGATACTGATGCATACAACAGCCTGTCCTGGATTAGAGTGCAGCTTCTCTCTGTTACAGTGATCTCTGAACACAGCTCTCATGTTCACCGATCCTAGGGTGAGGGCAGATTACTTGCAGCTCTGCCAAGTTTGGAGCTCCCTACACTGCTCAGTACTAAACCACTCAGTCCTGATGACCTTGTGGTTTCTCTTATTGCTCCACTCCAGATTCTGTCTCCCAGGGATCTGATCCTCAGGGGTGGATTTGTCCCTAAGTTTCCTGAAAGCTTCCCTCAGTTCATGATCCACAGTGTTTTTTACGCATTGCAAAGATACTGCTCACTTGCATATTCTCTGTTCTCTGAATATCTCACTCACACAGCATTTGTTACATAGCTGTGAGTTGCAGAATTCTGCACTCCACATTTTTTGTCTATAGAGATAAAAACAAATAAAAAATTATGTAGCACCACTTGAATTTTTTTTTTTTTTTTTTTTTTTTTGTCTTTTTGAGACAGGGTCTCCCTGTGTAGTTCAGGCTGGCCTTGAGCTCACTTTGTAGCCCAGGCTGGTCTCAAACTCCCAATGATCCTCCTGCCTCAGCCTCCCAAGTGCTGGGATTACAGGAGTAAACCACCACCACATCCAGCGTTTTGAAATATTTTTTCCCAAACTTTGGATTATGGGTAGTACATTCAAAACACATTCTTTACCATTTGCTTTTCTTAATATCCTAGTCATATCAGGAAATAATAACTGCCCATTGAACAAATGAGGAACAAAATAGATTAGATAAATTGCAAAGGACACTACTTGTTTTCCCTTTGGGGTTGCAGTTGACCAAAGCAGAACACAGCCTAGTTCAAAGCAGAATTAGAACATACTGACTTATGGGATAGAACTCCACATTTTTTGTCTACAGTTTCACTAAAGAGATAAAAACAAATAAAAAATTATGTAGCACCACTTGAATTTTTTTTTTTTTTTTGTCTTTTTGAGATAGGGACTCACCATGCAGTTCAGGCTTGTCTTGAACTCACTTTAGCTCAGGCTGGTCTCAAACTCACAATGATCCTCCTGCCTCAGCCTCCCAAGTGCTGGGATTACAGGCATGAGCCACGGTGCCTCGTTTACATTTTAATTTTAAAGCTGTTTCAAATGTTTAGACTGCTAGATTCATTTTTTTTAAATATCAGAATGTCACAAATCAAACTAAGATAGACATTAAGGTTATGTGCATGTGTACCATTTATGTAATTCTGTACAGCTCACTGTCAGCTTGAGCAATTTTCTGTGTTAAATAAAATCTCTTCCAGATCATTATTTTGCACTAACCTCTGCATTAATTCCTAGCAGATGGAAGAAACCAAAATGGAGTCACTTGTACTGAGTACCATGCAATCAAACTGAACTTTGCAATGGGCCAGTGTTTTACAAAAAAATAAATTACATTCAACTTGAGTCAGTGTAGCAAGAAAATCCCTTCTGTTTAACTGTTGAGGAAAGGAACTTTGAAACAGTGATGATTTTGTGGGTTTGGTTTTTTTTTGTTTTTTTTTTTTTGTCTTTTTGAGACAGGGTCTCACTATGCAGTTCAGGCTGGCCTTGACCTCACTTTGTAGCTCAGGCTGGTTTTGAACTTGCAATAATTCTCCTGCCTCAGCCTCCTAAGTGCTGGGATTACAGGTGTGTGCCACCACGCCTGGCTTTTTTTTCTTTTTGAGACAGTCTCGCTATGCAGTTCAGGCTGGACTTGAGCTCACTTTGCAGACAAGGCTGGTCTCAAACCCTCAAAAATCCTCCTGCCTCAGCCTCTCGAGTGCTGGGATTATGGGAGTATGCTACCACGCTTGGCATACTGTAATTATTTGTCTTGTTTTTATGATTAAGGGAGGTACATTACTAGTTCTTAGAATTTGTCAGTGTTCAGTTTGCATTGGATATTATAACTGATGCTGATTTTATTACTATAGTCAAGGTGACATAGCTGTGTTATTAATTCATTTTCTTGGGATGTGAGTAATTGGATTGTCTTGGGGTCATTCACAATACTGTGGTTCATTCTTATAGAACTGGATACTCTGCCAAATATACTTCTCAGATAAAGAAATACAAATGACCAATAAATACATGAAAAAATGTTCAACATCACTGCCCATTTGAAAAATGCTGATTAAAAAAACCTGGATATTCCATTTTACTCCAGAAAGAGTGACTACCATCAAGAAATCAACCAATAACAAATGCTGGTGAGTCTGCAGGGAGAAAGAAATCCACCTTCATTGTGGGTGGAAATATAAACTGAACAACTACTATGGAAATTAGTATGAAGAGACCTGAAAAAAATTAAAAATTCAAATTCCATGTAACCTAGCTATTTCCCTTCTGGGTATCTTCCCAAAAGAGTTAAAGACAACATACCATGGTGATGCATGTATTCCACACTTAGAGCAGCACAATTCACTTAATACCTAAGTCTTGGAAACAGCCGATATGTCCATCAGCAGATCAGTGGATAAAGAAAATGTGGTATTGTACTATTCTGCTGTAAAGAAGGATAAACTTGAATCATTTGAGGGAAAATGGGTGCACCTGGAGACCATAATGTTAAGTGAAGTAATACAGATACACAAGCTTAAGTATTATATGCTTTCTCTTACATGAAAAAATTATTTATATATATAGTATATGTGCTATGTATAATATATATAATATACACATAAAATGCAGATAATAGGGGAAAAGAAAGAAAAAATTATTTTAGTACAGCACAATGTACCTAAAAGAGTATCTTGACTTAGTATAATTGTCCTTACTCTGGTTTCTCTTCAGATCATATAAATCTTTCACCTTTTACTATAATTGTCCTATATGTTATAAATATATAAACATACATATATGATAATTAACTCTATAAGTTATCATAAATAAGTGAATTTGATGCTGGAAAAATAAAAGGGGGATAGAGAGAAGGAGAAAAAGAGAATTTTTTTTTTTGGTTTTTGGTTTTTCTCCAGTACCGGGAATCAAACTCATGACCTTGCACTTGCCAGGCAGGCGCTATGCCGCTGATCCAAATCCCCAGCCCCAAGAAAAAGAGAATTGAAATTTGTTGTGCATATGTACCAATCCCTTATAATTCCCTTACAATGAATGTAATCATTATGTACTGCAAACATGTATTAATAAAAGTCAAAAATATAAAAAAATACAAAAGTAAGTATGACATTTGAAAATTAAACTGGAAGTGGTGCTGCACACCTATAATTCCAGCACTCGGGAGGCTGAGGCAGGAGGATTGTTGTAAGTTCGAGACCCATCTCAAAAAAGACAAAAAAAAAAAAAAAAGAAATTTAAAAATTAAAAAAAAAATGAAAAAGTGAAACACAATCGACACTGCCAAAATAAAAAAGATTAGTTCACAGTTCCACCAATAGTGTAGCTGGGTTCCTTTTTCACCATTGTCACACCAGCATTTGTTATTGTTTGATTTCTTAATGACTGATATTCTTTTGGAGAAAGATGGAATTTTAGTGTTGTTTTAATTTGTATTTCTCTAGTAGCCAGAGATGTTGAACACTTTTTCATGCATGTATTGACCACTGTACTTCCTCCTTTGTGAAGTGTCTGTTCATTGCTCTTGCCCATTTCTTGAGTAGACCTTTAATTTTAGGTGGTCTAATTTTTTGGAATTCTTTTTGTTGTTGTTGTTTTTATCTTTTTGAGACAAGGTCTCATTATGCAGTTCAGGCCGGCCTTGCGTTCACTTTGTAGCCTAGGCTGGCCTCAAACTCGCAACAATCCTCCTGCCTCAACCTCTCGGGTCCTGAGATTACAGGCGTGTGCCACCATACCTGGCCTGGAATTTTTTTATATATTCTAGATATTAGTCCTTTGTTGAAGAGTAGGTGACAAATTTTTTTTTCCTATTCTGTAGGTTGTCTCTTCACTCCAGTAAGTGATTCTTTGCTGTACAGCAGCTTTTTAATGTGATATAATCCAACTATCATGGAAATCAGTTTACAGATTTCTCAAAAATCTAAAACTAGAAATACTATAGGCACCAGTTACCCCTCTTCTAGGTATCTTTCCCAAAGAGCTTAAGATATCAGACTACAGCAGTACATGCATACCAGCGTTCATAACAGCACAACTCATGATAGCTAAACCCTGGAAGCAGCCTGTGTACCCATCAACAATTGATTGGATAAAGAAAATATGATATATTATGATATATATACATATAACATATAGTATAGAATATTAACATATATTAACATTGCACATAATGTACTAGCAATGTATACATTAATATATTATATACATATAACATACATGCATATATTATAAACATATAATATATTATACATATATATTACTGCCAACATCATATTAAACACTACTGCCAACAGCATATTGAATGCAGTAGGTTGGAATTGAGGTAAAATTAATCAATACACCTTAAGTCCTTAAGTTACTAGGATTATGCTAGGTTATTCACTAAGTGCAAATGCATTCACTAAATGCAAAGCCTTCTTAAAAGTGGAGGAAGAAAGTGGACAGGAAAATGTGACTATGCCAAGAAGAAAGAGCACTGCAAGCCTTGAAGACCAGAAGAGGCTTCTGCTGGCTGGGTTTGCACCTTCTCAACACAGTGCGTTTCGCCCTGATGGGTGACGGTGTACTTCTGGGCAGCAGACCTGTAAGATAATGCATTTTTGTTCTTTTAAGCCATGTAGTTTATGGTGATTGTTTTAGTATATTGGCTACTGGATACCAGTATATTCTGTGTTCAAAAATGTGTTGATACTTGTAAATTCATTGGGATATTTTAATCTATTATATTTTTTTCTCCTTTTGTGGCTAGTCTTTGTTTTTTTGTTTTTTTTTTTGGTTTTTCTCCTTTACCGGGAACCGAACTCATGACCTTGCGCTTGCCAGGCAGGCGCTTTGCCGCTGAGCTAAATCCCCAGCCCCCTGTGGCTAGTCTTTGTAATATTCCTTTCTTTGAAAAAATGTATTATTGGGAAAATTAAAAGAAACTATATGAATGAGTAAATACATTTATAATATTTATAGTACACATGTTCTGTATCATTAACATATCATGTTTGTGTATTTGTACATTGACAAACTGATAGACTTTCATGCCAATGCAAAGTGCTAAGAATGGGTAACCAAAAAATTGAGAACAAAGTTGAAGGATTCACACTCCAATATCGAAAATGTAGATAATTTTAACTATATTTGTGCAATATTGGTGCAAGTTTATACAAATAAACTGATGAAAATATGGAAACTACAGGAATACTCTTAGGCTTCTGTGAATTTTGCCTCAATTGACTCTGTCTGAATGTGTCTAGGGCTGGTTCTCCCAGGGATCCAATATCCACAGGCCATTAAACGTTCAGGTACCTTCCATCTCAAGAGAAACGACTTACTCCGATTGGTGCCAGGCCTCTGTAGGAAGTGGGAATATAGGGGCCCCCATCTGACCCGAGTAATGTCTTGGGAATAAAAAGGAATACATAAGTGTTTTCATTTAGTTCTTGCAAGAGTCTTTCCCATTCTAAAATTATACTCCCTTCTAAATGGACTCTTTCCAGCACTCTTGGTAACCAGGAGACACAAGACAGAGCTGGTGAGTTTAAAACGGCAGCCATTTAATGACAATACCTTTACCAGCTCTGCATTTTCATCAAGCAAAATTACAGTCTGCAGTTTGGTAGCATCCAACTATGGCCTGTGCCCTGCAGGTCACGGCCTTGGGAAACAGGGATCTTCTTAACACCAGTGATTCTATGATAAGCAGAACCAGGAGACTCTGCATTTCTTGTGGAGAGCAGCTAATGTAATCAGAGATGCAGCCAGGAATTCAGAAGGAAAGAGCTCTTTGGAAAAAGAAGTGAAATCAGAATAGATTTGATTATAGCGACTGACCTTAGCTGGGATGTTTTCTTTTGACTTACCCCTATAGTTGTAAGGAGTTGTGATATATTCCCCCAACCCCACACCCCTTAAATGACCCTTGGGACTGAGGAAATGGTGTCTGTTGTGGGGCAGTGAATCCGTGCCGAGAAGATGAACTGCAGTGCAGCCTAAATGACAGTCTACCCACTCTTCTGGCTACGGGAGATCACGTGGCCATCATTTTAGGGGGTATCTTATGGATCCCTTGTTGCTATACATTATCCATATGAGCTCAGCACCTGTAGGAGTTCAATCAGCCTCAGCCAGGAGATAGAACTGAGACTGCTCACACAGGGGCTGCCTTTGGGTATGGAACTAGTTACATGTCTCATAGGTAGATGTAATGTGTTCATTTTGCTAAATTAAAGATTCTTTCAAGGACAAACCTAAGAGAGAGAAAGAAGCTCACTTATGTACAGCTTTGGTGGGGATCCTGAGGAGATGTTGTCAAATCCTTCGAGGATCCACTCGCTCTTCTTGTGCACAAGTGTACTGATCCCTGTCAAACACCCTAATACAGGTTTGTCATGCCGTGTTTGCAAAATACACTCTCTTTCCTTACAAGCTTTGCGAATGACTTTATAAGTCTATGGGGAGGAGTAAGAGCCAAACCGCTCCAAAAGTGGGCTCCCAGTGGCTCTCCCTCTGTGAGGCTTCTCCGGTGCTCTGCCTGCTTCCTGGTGTCAGTGTTCCTGCCTTTGCTTCCCTTTTCGCAGTAATCCATAAACCAGATCACAGAACTGGAGTTAATGTTCAAAGAGTATTTTCTATGCAAAAGCCTCTTCCAAAGGCAAGCTCTGCCTAATACAAACTTTAGATTCTCACATGGGGTCCAAGCACCGGCAGACCAGAAAGGAAACCTTGGGGACAAAAAACTATTTCATCTCTAAGAAGGGACAGTTTTCTCTGTTCAACTTTCCTTAGGACAAAAGACACTGTTTTCTCGTAAGTAGGCATCATCGGAAGCAGTGATAGGTTTGTCTCTCCTACTGACGATAGGGCGTAAGGATTATCCAGGTTTAGAAGGTTGCTTCTGAAGTCTGAAACAACCCTTTAAAAAAAATGAAATAACCCTTTGAGCTCACTGTTCCCTGCTTAAGTCTGAGTGATGCCGTTCACTGGTCCCTGTGTGTTTTCTCACATAGCTCTCTTGTATGCACATCGTGTCAGCATCTGTCCTAATTCAAACCATTTTCCATCCACTGTGAAATGAAGTGTCCCACATCACTCCCAGTACTAGAATCTGCCCTTTCTATTTCCCTCTCCTTTCTTTATGTTTTCTCCATAGTCTTTATGCTATCAAATGCGCTGTCTGAAACATAACAGGGCCTGCACAAAAGCGGGAGTCTCCTTTCTTCATCCATTATAATATTTTCAGTATTTTTATTATTCTCTCTTCCTCTCTGGCTTCTCCCCACTCCCTTCCCTAATTTGATTTTTTTCTCCTGTTAGACCTGTGTCTATTCTCAATAATCTGCATGTATACAGAATGTTATTTACATTTAATCATATAAGATCTCTTTTTTTTTTCTTTTTGTACCTGGAATCAAACTCAGGACCTTGCGCTTGCCAGGCAGGCACTTGTGCTGCTGTGCTATATCCCTGGCCCTCATATAAGATTTCTGATCTACAAAAAGAACAATTTCATGTGACTTAATAGTAAATATACGAAGAAATCAAGTAGCACCAATGGCAAAAGGAAGGGGTAGTAATCAGTCGGTTCCATAGGTAGCAGGTCAATAAAGGCACAGAAAGAAAGTTCTGATGCAAGAATCTTGAGTGTGACAATTGTGGCCCCCAACAATTTTCGGCAGCAGGGTGGGAAATGTAGCTTTTCTTGCTCATCATCATGACAAGTGATTTTTCCTCAGGGCTCAAGACCCAGTGGATCCCATGCTGCAGAGACCATGTATAACTCGAGCTGTTACAACCCCAGTTCCTTCATCCTGATTGGAATACCCGGCCTGGAAAAGTTCCACATCTGGATTGGGATTCCCTTCTGTGTCACCTATATTGTGGCAACGGAGGGCAACTGCGTCCTCCTCTACCTCATCGCAGTTGAGCAGAGCCTCCACGAGCCCATGTTTTTCTTTCTCTCTCTGCTGGCCAGCACAGATCTCATCCTATCCACTATCACAGTGCCCAAATTACTCAGCAACCTCTGGTTTGGCTCCCAAGAAATAACCTTCTCCGGTTGCCTGGCTCAGATGTTTTTCCTGCACTTCAGCTTTGTGGTAGACTCCGCTATCCTGTTGGCAATGGCGTTTGATCGCTATGTGGCCATCTGTCTCCCCCTAAGATACAGCAGCATTCTGACTCCACGGGTGATCGTCAAGCTGATGGTGAGCATCGTCACGAGGAGCTTCTGGGTCATCCTACCGGATGTCTTCCTGCTGAAACGCTTACCATTCTGCGGCACACGCATCATCCCACACACATACTGTGAGCATATAGGGGTAGCCCGACTTTCCTCGGCTGACATCTCCGTGAACATCTGGTATGGATTTTGCATGCCCCTCATGACTGTCATCTCAGATGTCATCCTCATCGCTGTTTCCTATATCTTCATCCTCCGCGCTGTCTTTCGGCTCTCCTCCCAGGGCGCCCGCCAAAAGGCCCTGAGCACCTGCGGCTCCCACGTCTGTGTCATCCTCATGTTTTACACGCCCGCCTTCTTCTCCATCCTCGCGCATCGCTTTGGGCACGGCGTCCCCAGAAATGTTCTCATCCTGTTTGCGAACTGCTACGTCGCCATCCCACCCGCTCTGAACCCTATTGTTTATGGGGTGAAGACCAAGCAGATCCAAGACAAATTTATTCTTCTCTTCACTTTGAGGAAGACACGATGAGTGGAGCCTGAGGGAGAAAGTGAGATGAAATTGATTTTGTGAAATTTTATATTATATAAGAAGATACAATGATAAATCTGTAAAATCTATATACACAAAACATAAACATTCTAACCACGTACCAAGGATAGGCAAGAGAGAAAGAGCGGAGAGAAAATTCCTATATGTTTGTGGAAAACAAGGGTTTTCTTTAGGTGGTTATCTCACCCTTTATGTGAAAAGGTATGATGAATTGAGAAGAGCACCAGCATTAAGGTTTCCATTATTCATCTTGCTAAATTGGAGCATATTTTAAGGATAGGTATTTACTGATGTGCAACTCACACTTCTGATTTTTTACAGCTCCTAAATTAAAGGCACTGCCCCTCCTGCCCCTTGTCAATGGTTATCTCTTTACTATAATTATCAGACTGAGAGCTTAATGTTCCTTCAGTCCAGATTCCAGACATTGTTATTTTCTCCTCTGATGTCTTTTATTTTCACTTGCTGTACTGTTTTCCTTTCCTCACTTCGAATTTCATGGAGTTATTTTTGTAACTTTTTTTCAATTGCATACTGTAGAGAAAATATAATTTTTTTACAACCTTGTGAACGTGTTGTAGGGACATTAATATAATTAATTAAGAACATTTTGTGGGAGTAATGTTAATTTGGTTTAAAAGTGAAGAGACAGAGATCTACAAAATTATAGAAAGATAACTAATAGACACAGGTTCTAAACTCAGTTCTGGATGATTTTGAACTCTGAATGCATTAAACACATACTTCCTGGGAATCTACTCACACAAATGTCTCATAAATTTCTTGAAATGAATTTCTTCTTAACGGACATGGAAAGTCACTAACCTTTCTTGTAAAAATTTTTCTTTGTAACTGGATGTGGTGGTATAGACCTATAATTCCAGCACTCAGAGAGGCTGAGGCAGGAGGACTGCAATCAGGAGGATTGCAGTTGCCAGTATGGGCCATTCTGTGAGATCCTGTCTCAAAGTAAAAAATAAATAGGGCTAGGAGTTAGATCACTAGTAGACTGTCCCTGGGTTCAATCCCAGGTGGTCCCTCCTATCTCACAAAATTCTCTTTCTAAATCAGGCGTGGTGGTGCACTCCTGTAATCCCAGCACTCTGGAGGCTGAGGCAGGAGGATTGTTGCAAATTTGAGACCAGCCTGGGCTACAAAGTGAGCTCAAGGCCAGCCTGAACTGTACAGTGAGACCCTGATTCCAAATGACAAAAAAAAAGTTCTCTTTCTTTTATATCTTCCTTTGAGCTAAATAACACCGCAAAAAATATGAATGTCAAGGCTGAAACCTGTGGGTTGTATTTTATTTTTCCTTCACAACCCATTAACACAATTAACTCAGTGTTTGAATTGAATATTTGAGTTTGAGGTGCTTTTATGTCTTTCTGGTAGCTCTATGCATCACATTCTCACCTGTGCTACAGCACTGAACTTCATTAGTCCCCAGTCTACCATCTTTCTCTGAGATATTTCAAAGTGTGCTTTTTGAAGGATTTGTTACCTTGTCCCTTCCAATTTATTCTCACAGTGAGGACTTTTTTTTGTGTATGTTTTTGAGGCAGGGTCTCACTATGCAGTTCAGGCTGGCCTTGAGCTCACTTTGTAGCCCAGGCTGGACTCTAACTCGCAACGATCCTCCGGCCTCAGCCTCCTGAGTGCTGGGATTATAAGTGTGCCACTACGACCTAGTGAGGATTTTACAGTTTACAAACAACTGTGTCACTTTGCCTCTTGAAACTCTTCAGTGATTCCATTGCCCTCAGGATTATGCATACTGTCCTCTCAGATCATTGAAAGAATAAATAAAAAGCAATGTTTCTTGAAACTCCAAATCTCACACGTTGCTTATATCATTAAATTCATGTATTTGCTTATCTATACTTTACCTGTACTTCCCTGACTCTTTGAAGTAACTGAAGTAGAAGGTTTTCTTTTCATTGTCACACCCAACATTTATGTTATTTTACATAAAATAAGACTTGACATAGATGTAGCGTGTGCTGAACAGAGCTGGGTGGGAACCGTCGGCAGTCCTCTTTGGCAAATGTCCCAGCATAACAATATCTTTTGCTTAAAAAGCTCCCCTGGAAATAAAGTCATACAGGTGGGGAATAAAGCTCAGTGGCACAAGTGCCTGCCTAGCAAGCGCAAGGTCCTGAGTTTGATTCCTGGTACCCACCCCCCAAAAAGAATTGAAGTCATACATTCAATCATGAAGATCACATGAGAACTTTGATACTACACTTGATCTTAGCCAAAAGGCCAAGAAGCAATTAAAACATCTTTGTGTAAGGAAGTAAAAGATTGAACTTGGCATTCCAATGTAGATTCTATGTGTGTTCGTGTGCTTGTGTGTGACATTTTCCTTGTTGTCTGCAGCACTGCTCATAGCAGCTCAGAAGAAACTCACACAGCAGCTGCTTTCTCTATGCTACTCTTAAAAACTGTCATATTTATTTGTTTTTATTTATTTATTTTATTTATTTGTATTTACCTACCTAACACTTATTTCATGTGCTCTTTGAAGGCTAAAACTTATCTTTTTCATCTTCTTTTACTCTGCCCAGTGAAAATACCTGGCATGCAATGTATCCTTAATAAACACACCATGCATATTTATACTTCACCAGAAATCTCTTCCACCAAGGCATTACCCTCAAGCTCTCTTTTCCGCCTTCACTAGCCAGTTAAGATTCCACTGCACATCATTTCACCCACATCTTGTTTATGTCCTAAACTCTCCTTTCTTTCTTACACACTCAATTAAAAGATATATTTCTGGAATCTTACGTAATTCACTCAGTGCCCTTGAGAATGGGTAAAAATGACTCCATTAGGCAGGTGGATACAATTTTTTTTTTTTTTTT
>NW_004955414.1:21634309-21660603 GCF_000276665.1 Chinchilla lanigera
AACCGAACTCACGACCTTGCGCTTGCCAGGCAGGCGCTTTGCCGCTGAGCTAAATCCCCAGCCCCCAATTGTGCCTTCTTTGTTTCACTATTCTTTGCTTGGCATCTCTTGTTTAGGCTTCAATTAAAACTCCTTCTTGAGATATTCCTTCTTCAATCTTGTACTCTAGATTACTGTCTCATGTATACATTGTCATGGAATAAGTACTTTTAATTTCAAGGTTCATCATATTCTTGATAAGATGATGCTTATGTATTTACTTTTGAAAATGCCTTTGCCTTCTCTCTATTAGGTTACTGAAGACTAGGTTATTGTCTACCTTGTTTATCTTTGTTCCCATTTCCTGAAAGGATCCTAGCACTTCATAGTTCAGTCCTAGCATAGTAGATACTCAATGAATACTTACCTAATAAATGGAAAGAGTTTCAGTTAAAAGATGAAGTCTATGATGCCCAGTGGGAATCTATCTGGATTCTTTTTTTTTTTTTTTTTTCCTTTTTGAGACAGGGTCTCGCTATGCAGTTCAGGCTGGCCTTGAGCTCACTCTGTAGCCCAGGCTGGTCTCAAACTCACAGTGATCCTCCTGCCTCAGCCTCCTGAGTGCTGGGATTACAGGCATGCTCCACCATGCCCAGTTTGTATTTATAATTTAACCTAAATAGAAAATTTGGGAGAAATCATAAAGACTTCTTTTCTCTATAGTTAAGGTGATAATCGTTTCACCACCAATTCTTTGCAATATATGTTAAAGATACACATTTCCAAATTTTTATTCCTCTTTAACAAATCTGATTCCTCGAGGAGTTACATGTTTTGTTTAGTACGAAGGAAAGGATGAGATAGGCAATGGGTAAATTCTAATTTTTGGCCATTATCTTTAGAAACTGGGCTTCTTCATTGGATGAGTGGAAGGTTTTGTGGAACATTTTATCATTGGAAGAATTAGATAGAATACCCAGGGAGGTTATCTGTGGTTTTCACACTTGCATGTAATTTGTTTTAGAGACTAACCCTACACGAATAAATTAGTAGCTCATCCTCTAAATAGTGGACCTCTGTGGGAAGATCAAAAGAACTGGCAAACAAGCCTGGCCGCGAAAGAAATCGCTGAAAAGAACAGCCTCTTCACAACTGCACAGATGTGAGTCACAGTGAGAAATGTGTGCAGAGCTTCGTCACCTGAAGATGGAACGGATTTATTTGTCTTCAGCAAGCACTGATAGATTACCCACTACGAGAAAATTTCTGCCGAGGATTCAGAAGATAAAATGGTTCCTGTACAAGGAATTTTAGGAGTGCTGGACTGGGCTACAGAATACAGTAGCTCTTTAACTCTTGCTGGTCAAACTAGAAGAAGACCTTTAAAAATTCAGTTATGCCATGGTTGATCTCAGAACATGGCACTGAAAAATGCAGCCCTTTGGCAAGTTGTGTGCTTTGAAATACATACAACTCTCCCTGTTCCTTTCCTTTGCCTTGTTTATTCTCAGAAATATGACATAGACACTAGAATTATTTTTTTTTTTTTATTTTTATTTTTTTGGTCTTTTTGAGATAGGGTCGCCCTATTCAATTCAGGCTGGACTTGAGCTCACTTTGTAGCCCAGGCTGGCCTCGAACTTGCAATGATCCTCCTGCCTCAGCCTCCCAAGTACTGGGATTACAGGTGTGCACCACCATACCTGGCATTAGAATTCTTCTTCCTCAGGGCAGGTCATAGAAAATAAGACTCACTTCAATGAAAGCTATAAAACATAGTGAGGTCGCTCTTCTATCTACCTCCCTTGAAGGCAGGCTGTAAGATCTTCATTTATGAAGGGTCCTACCTCATACCAAGAGGTAAAGAAATGCTAAACCAAGGGACCAAGCAGCATAGGAAACAATAGGCCTGGTTTAGCAGTCCCCCTCCACTTAATACTTAGACCATATCCTTTTAGTTTAATTGCATTTATACATGGTTGTCCATTCTTCATTGAACCTAAGTATAAAATCCAGTTTTTCCTGCATATTTGGGTCTTCATTTCTAAAGTCTCTTGTGTCAACTAAAACTTTGATAAAATAAATTCTTATGCTTTTCTCTTATAAATCTGTCTTCCACTGTAGGAGTGTTTGCTATGGATGTTGGGATATATGGGGAAAGGTAATATATATTTTTGTCCTTACACAACCTCCTTGGATTCTAAAATATCCACGCCACTACTAACTGGAGCAGGATACTATGTCACTAAGTTGGAAAATTATTCACTTAGTTGAATCTTTCCTCCTGTCTTGGAATATCTTAGTGCATTGAGACCAGAGGCTCACAGGTCTCCCTGGCTCAGAGGCCCTCTGTTTTTAACTTGCTTTTAATCCACAGAGACATCGAGGGTTATATATTTTCACAGTGTCTCCCAGGTTTGTGTTTGATCTTTACTACTGTGAGCATGACCCCATGTCTTTCCCTTTTGTCCATGTGTCCATCCTTGATATTCAGGCTGCTTCTCCTCTGTTTTGGTCTTTCTCCTGCCTGCTGTATTTCTGGACTCTGTGTTCCTAACCCTGCCTTTGCAAAAAACAGTGCCAGGACCAGGAGCTCCAAGGTATCAGTGGGTGGTGAGCAGTGTGGAGCTATTAGACAGAGTAACCACCGTGGCAAATACAGCTGATGAGAAATGGAGGTGATGGAGGGGTGAGAGAAAGAGACACGTAAGGGTGGGATCCAGAAAATGGGAAAGCCAAGATTAGAATTTTGAATGTAGTTTTATAGGTTATATTCATGTAAAAAAAGTGTGTGAAAGAGCTAGGAGCTTCATTCTGAATTCTCTCCATGTCTCTCTGCACAATATTTCTAGGGTTTTTTTGAGGGGGCTCAAAAGTTTTAACTCTAACCATGTAAGATATGTTAAAGGCAGTAGATAGTCTTGGTATATTGAAGACTGGCCATGTCAGTTCAGACACTTTTAGGTTATCTCATATGTGCAAGCATAGGTGTGTATTTGTATTTTGTGACAGTGTCTGTTCTTTTGGATGGCTGGATAAGGGTCAAGCTATCCAATACCATGGTGTAGCATACAAAGGTAATGGAATAGAACAGTTGCTTTCTGGAATAGGTCTTTATTATGTGACCAGTGGTCGACAATGCACACTCCTTAATTTAAGCGTGCAGAGGGTAGATTGTCACACCAACACAGTCAGCATAAAAATAGAAAAAAAAAGGATAGACAATGAATTACTCTATCTCCTGATCAAGACACTGCTGAAAGGCAGGGCTTGCGTTTAGCTTAGCATTGAGGTTGCCCTGAGCGTGTATAGTTATAGGGTATGTCATGGATTTATTACCAGTTTTAAGAGAGAGGAGAAAAATCCTTAGTAATCAAATACATCAGTAAACAAAGGAGAGTCAAATATCTTCTAAGGACAAAAATCAAGATTTTGTGGTCAAAGGTAGTGTGATAGAAAATAAAGATACTACTAATTGATTACAGAAAATGTAGCTTGGGACAGATGAACGACCCAATGCAGCACTTTATTGTATTTAAAACTTTGAAGGTGGGTAGGCAAGGTGCTAATTTCCCACTTCTAGCTGTTTTTGGTAAACTTTTCCATAATAGTGATGAGAACTAAGCAGACTGTGAGGGTGAAGGGTGAAGGAAGGATAAAAGGAGACCGCAAGAGGAGCGTAGGTTTTAGTTGAGCCCGCATTTAAGTGCCTTGCGATTCCACACACTAACTACAGCTTGCCCCGAGCTGGGATTTCACACTGAATTTTGCTCCAGATTCTTAACTTTTAATGAAGTAGTTCTCTGCTTAATATTATTTCACGTACACCTCATCTTAGGAAGTTTCCTGGCCTGCTGACAGGTGAGCAGGACTGGGATTGAGTTGTGTGACTGTCTCTGGGAAAATATTTCAATAGTACTGCTAATAGATTTTAAAATTGTGACTGACAATTTGGCAGCAATTTATTAGGAAAGAAAGGCGATGAGGGATAATCGATCATTTCCTACAAACTGAAAGTGAGAGAATCATATTGAATCATACTGAAAAAGTTCAGATGTGGATGTCCGTGGATGATTGTAACAGTCATGAAATTTTTACTTTCAGTGTATGAAATTCACCCAACCATGACCATAATGGCCACATTCAACTCGAGCAGCTTCAATCCAGGCCCCTTCATCCTACTGGGAATCCCAGGGCTGGAGCAGTTCCACATCTGGATCGGGATTCCCTTCTTTATTATCTACCTTGTGGCCCTTGCAGGCAATAGCATGCTTCTCTACCTTATTTCCGTGGATCGCAGCCTCCATGAGCCCATGTTCCTCTTCCTCTCCATGCTGGCTGCTACAGACCTCATCCTGTCTAACACATGTGTACCAAAGACATTCAGTATCTTCTGGCTGGGTCCTCAGGAGATCACATTTCCTGGCTGTCTTACCCAAATGTTTTTTCTCCACTCCAGCTTTGCCATGGATTCTGCTATACTGCTGGCCATGGCATTTGATCGCTATGTTGCTATTTGCTTCCCTCTAAGATACACCTCTATTCTCACACATCAGGTTATCATGAAGATCATGATGGGTATAATCAGCAGGAGCTTTTGTATCATCTTCCCATGTGTGTTCCTGTTAAAGCGACTACCATTCTGCAGGACACTTACCATTCCCCACACATACTGTGAGCACATAGGCATTGCCAGGCTCTCCTGCTCAGATATTTCCATCAATGTCTGGTATGGCTTTGCTGTGCCTATATTGACTGTCACCTCAGATCTGATCCTCATCGGAATCTCCTATGTTCTGATCCTCCGTGCTGTCTTTCGTCTCCCATCGAAGGCTGCCCAGCAGAAAGCTCTCAGCACGTGTGGTTGCCATGTTTGTGTCATGCTTATGTTCTACACACCAGCCATATTCTCCGTCCTTGCCCATCGTTTCGGTCATAACATCCCTCACTCTTTCCACATACTTTTTGCTAACCTTTACGTGTCCATCCCTCCAGCAACCAATCCAATCATCTACGGGGTGAAGACCAAGCAGATTCGCGATAAAATCAAACTACTCTTTTTCCCTACAGGGATGACAAGAGGCTGAGGGCTTGGGAAGGAAAACAGGTAGTAGTTTTGGTTTTGGAGTACTTCTCATTTTTTTTTTTTTAAGAGTAGGAAAATTTATTGGAGAAAAGAAATGGGGAATAAGAATAGCTCCTGAGCTGAGGGTGGTGGCACATGCTGTAATCCCTGCACTTGGGAGGCTGATGCAGGAGGATCATTGTGAGTTCGAGACCAGCCTGGGCTACAAAGTGAGCTGAAGGCCAGCCTGAACTGCATAGCAAGACTCTGTCTCAAAAAGACAGAAAACAAAAAAAAAGCTCCTGAGAGGCAGGAGGGGTCCTGAACAGGTTGCTACCAAGCTTACCTCTCAAGGGAAATTTTATAGAACAAAATCATGAGGTGAGTTAAAATGATGATCAACCAATAAGATTGTGATACAGGGGAAATACACTCCCAACCTGAAAGATATCTGATACAATTTTTTGTTCTCTAAAACTGAAGAATGAATTTTAGGAACAACAGAGATTAAGAGCAGAATATGTTTATTGGAGAAAAGAAAGTTTCTGTCCAAGAGAGGGACAGAAGGGGTCCTGAGTGGATTGCCCACTTCTCATTTTTTAAAAGTGACAATTTCCATAATGTTAGCATAAATTTACATAAAATCCTAGAAATCTACTATGGTTTATTGAAAGCGGTGAGAAAAGATGAGCAGGTAGGTTTCAGGAGAAGCAATAAAAAGCTGAAGAAGACATGTTTGCATGGAAAGCTAGATCAGAGGGAGGTTACATCTCGTTTTCAGGTAAGATATGTGGGACAGGGTATTTCTTGACTATATCATATTGATAGATTATTCTTTTTTTATTTTAAAAATAAAAGGAGGAAAACATTGACAGACAGACAACCTTTTACAAAATAGCAAAAGAACAGTACAGACAATACAGAGTTACAAACAAAGTGTAGGAAATTAATAATGCTTCTTGTATTACATATTGATTAGATTATTCTTATAAATGAAATAAAAGTGGTGAGTAAAACCCTCAGAACTGGGTTAATAAAAGTGGTGAGTAAAACCCTCAGAAAACCTTCTATGGAATATTCTACATAAAAACTTGGTAGGAATAACAGTGAATGTTTATACTTTTTAAAGAATTCTTTTCAGGAAATTAATTTTCTAAGATAGTGGGTCTCAAACTTATAGTGGGCATCAGAATGACTTGGAGAACTTCCTTTGTTTTTGGTGGTATGCTTGCCAGGCAGGCGCTGTGTTGCTGAGCTGTTTCCCTGGCCCAGAACTCACTTAAAGTGCAAAACTCCAGGCTCTGTCATACAAGAGTGGACCTCTGCATCCTTTAAGGATATTCTAAGTGACTGTGATGCCTAAGAAGTCTTGGATGCCTTCAAAGTTATGGTCCTTTGAAAAACCCATAGACGTGTTTCTTTGGGTAATTTTCCAGGTCTAAAAGAGGTTTATGTCTCCTTTATTGCCTTCTTGACTAACATTATTCATTCACACTAAAACTTTTCACTTTTAAATCTCATATCATCATAATACATTATCCAGTTCCCCTCTACTTGTGGTATTTATCTCTTGAGCCAGGGTCACTTCTCCTTCTTCAAAAAGTTTTGGCTCTTGGCATATTGTTGTTTTCTCCAAAAAACAGAAGAAAATAAAGTAAAAAACTCAACTGTTGTTATAATTCTTAGTGATTTTCATGTGCACATTGCAGGCTCTTTAATAACTTGATATGTTATTGTATTTTACCAAGATGGTCAAATATGTCTTCCATCTTCTGTGCTACAACCTTCTCCCCATTTCTGTCTTAACAGTTAGAGTTTAATCCTTCTTTTCTTGAGTCTGGAAAGAGATTAGCAATTCCAACACAAAAAAATTCCAGTAGAAGTGACATTCTGTGGCTTCTGAGAGTAGGTTGTAGAAATCTCTTCAGTGTCGTCTTGGGTCTCTTAAAATGTTTGATCATTGTAGGCTCCCTTTAGATTCTCGGTACCACGCTGTGAGCATCCGAAGCAATATGGAGAAACTGTTTCTAAAAATTCAAGTGAGTGTCCCCAATGGAGATCACGGCCAACAACTGCCAGCTATATCAGTAAGCCATCGGGCACAACCAGTCTAATTAAAATTTCTGAGACTTACGGCAGAAATAGGGAAAAATTTCCGTATCTAATGTGCTGGTGCATCTGGCCAAGGAGATTGTGAGGTACAGTTCTAAAAGTACAAGTGTTATTTTTGTACCACATTGATGAAGCACAGATAAGGAAATGTGACAAAAGTGAAATTAGTCCGTGTTTCAGAAGAATTTAAAAACTGGGATGAGGGAAAAGAGAAAAGAAAGGGGAAATTATGTTTATGTGTATACACAGGATAGCTAACATAGTCATACTACTGACTTCTATCGCTTTACTGAAAGGAGCAGTTAATGACTACTTGTTTGATCAATCTTGCATGTCTCTATTTGTTTTTCTGAGAAACCACTTTGAAGATATCAATGTATAATACAACCACCATTCTTAATTTCGTACCACTTCGTCTGTAATTCAGTATTGCGTGTATTGTTCTTATGCTATTTTGTAAATGGATGTCTATTTATTAATGTTTTCCTTCTTATATTTTAAAAATAAATTTAAAAATAAAAAAAGAAATATGAGATGCAGAAAAATTTAGAGTACGTACAAATAAGTATTGGTTAGGTTCGAAGAAAAATGGTCTCCCTCAACCCCAGGATCTCAAAATGGTAAAAGACTTCTCAAGTTTAAACAAATGGCCTCAGCATGGTGCATCATTGCTACAGTGAGGTTGTAAGAATATTCTTTGTTAAGGACAGAGAATGCACTTTATTTATTTATTTATTTAAGGATGCACTTTATTTATTTATTTACTTTTGTCTGTTTGAGACAGGGTCTTGCTATGCAGTTCAGACTGGTCTTGAGCTCACTTTGTAGCCCAGGCTAGTCTCAAAATCATAACGATCCTCCTGCCTCAGCCTCCAGAGTGCCAGGATTACAGGCATGCCCCACCACGCCTGGCCTTCAGGATGCACTTTATAAACTTTTCCAACTAGGCAAAGAGGCTGCTAGGAATCTCAAGAATATTTTTCCCTAACACCATTACTCTCAACCAAAAATAAGGCAATGGACTTTCTAGGAGGAAGTATGACTTTTGTCTAATGGAATAAATCCTCAGTTTTTAAATAGAAAATTTAGTATTTGTTCATTTTTATTGGTACATGTTTGCAGTACATAATGATTAGATTCATCATGGGAGTTGGAACATGTACATAACACATACTGATTCCTTTTTATACTCTTCCCTTCCCCTCACTCCCCCACCCTCTATCCTTTTTGGTCCCTTCTCAAATATATATATATATATTTATGAAAGCCACAAGTCCCCTTTTAAATCTCATTTCCCTCCTTCCCCTCCTCCTTTCCTCTATTCAGTTTTTTCTTTCTTTCTTTCTTTCTTTTCTTTTTTTTTTTTTTTTTAGGTCTTTTTGAGACAAGGCCTCGCTATGCAGTTCAGACTGGCCTTGAGCTCACTTTGTAAACCAGGCTGGTCTTGAACTCACAATGATCTTCCTGCCTCAGCCTTCCCGAGTGCTGGGATTACAGATGTGTGCCACTGTACCCAGCTCCAGAACTTATTCTCGTGCTATAACTGTAACACAGTACTCACCAATCAACCTTTCCCTTTTCTCCTTTCCCCTTAGTCTCTCACTCACTAAGAGTAACTACTCTACTCTGGATTTATGAGACCTGTGCTTTGAATTAATCCCATAGTGGACATGAGAATGAGGGGTTGGTAAACATATTGTGGCTGTAGGAGGAGATATGTAATATTATGGCCAGAAAATGGAATGTTGCAAATTTTATTTTCTGAGAATAACCAGAACGATATCTTGCAACCCATCGACTTTCCTGTGATATCACTTGCCACTCGTTCAAAAGCGCAGATCTAATTCCTCTCTTTTTACTCTGGACTGGCCTTAGCAATTTCCTTGAAAAATAGCAGTGGCCTGTGGTGATATTTGAGGCACTGTTACAGGAAACCTTCCAGATTCGCATTGCTGTGTTCACACATTTACTTCCTTGATACTTTCTAGTACACAGGCACCCTACTGTGATGTCCCAAGTGACAGAGAGGTCGTGTGATTGACAGTCCTGGCTAAGTTTTTATTTAACAGCCGGTACCCACTACATTGCCTCTGGCCAAGCTTAGAGGTGACTGCAATTCCATCACAACCTGACTGTAGCTCCTGACAGCCCAACTGAGAAATGTTCAACTGATTTCAGTACATCTACAGAGTCATAAAAAATGATACTAAGTTGCTCTGAAACCATTATGTTTTGGGGTACTTGTATACAATAATAGATAACTGGGATAAATTTGATTCTCAACACTCTGACGTTCCCTTCAGATCTCTTGACGGCCCTGCAGATACCGTGGCCATACCTCAAGAGTCTGTATTTACACAAATACATGTGTAAATTATTAATACTCTAAATTCTAGGCATTTCATGCCTGGCTCATCACCCTAAGCTCCCTTTCTCTCAAATCCCAATTCAAAGTTTTTGAACTTTAAGGCATGAATAATAAATTCATTTTACTGCCTTATCACGTATTCCTTTTCTTTATTTCTTCACTCTTCACCCTGGCAACATTAATGTTATGGTCCATTCTTAGAATTAATCTTTATCATAAGATCTCTCTCCCTCCCTCTCTCTCTCATTTTCACCTTCCCCAGGACACACTTCACTGTGTTTTTTGACAATAGTAACACAGCAGTCATAACTGAATCCAGCTCTGCACTACTGTTTGCGGCATGGGTCCAGCAATTCTTTTCTTACTGTTGAAGGGTTAACTTCCCCTCCCTGTTGGGTTTTTCTTTATCAGAGTAAACACTTTATTTCTCTCAAGTTAAAATTCTTTCTTGACTCCAGTTCCACTTCAGCTGTTACCCACAAGTCTGTGCTCTCTTTGCATTACAACTCCTTCAAAGAGGTAGCTCTGTCTACTGTTTCTAATTCTTCTCATTTTCACGTCAACTCCCTTCTGCCCAAAGCTCATATTGTCACTGTGTGATTTTGTTTTATTTTAATGTATTTATTATTTGTCTTTTTGAGATAGGATCTCACTATGTGCTATGCAGTTCAGGTGGGCCTTGAGCTCACTTTGTAGCCCAGGCTGGCCTCAAACTCTCAATGATCCTCCTGCATCAGCCTCCCAAGTGCTGGGATTAAAGGTGTGTGCCACCACAGAACTTGGCGTGATTTTGATTTAATCAAGGACAACAACCATTACAAATGTAAAAGCAGTAGTCCTAATCCTTTTATTCTTTTATCAATTAGTAACATTTTGTATAGTTTTATG
Source organism: Chinchilla lanigera (assembly GCF_000276665.1). Taxonomy (NCBI): domain Eukaryota; kingdom Metazoa; phylum Chordata; class Mammalia; order Rodentia; family Chinchillidae; genus Chinchilla; species Chinchilla lanigera. The sequence goes on from NW_004955414.1 coordinate 21,644,722, forward strand.
TACATCTCCACCTTTTTAAATGATGCTCTTCACTTGGCCTGGGTATGTTTTCTCCTGCCTTACTTGTCTCTTTCACTGGTTCTGTTTTTATCATGTAAACTCTAGACTAGAGTTTCCATCTTTGATCGACTGGCCTCAAATTTGTGATCTTCTGCCTCAGGCTCCCAAGTAACCAATATTACTATATCCCATTACACTAGGATCTTTAGCTCTTTCTATACATTCACTTTTTTTTTTTAAATCTCATTTAATCTCTTTTTCTTTTTCTTCTTTTTTTTTTTTATTTCTCCCTTAACTTACGTATGTTTATTGGGCTAATTCCTGGTCTTGTCTTAATTACACCAGATGACAAACTACTTAAACAGTGTGACTGCTAGTTTTGAGTCATCCCAGAATCTATGAAACAGTATGATATATTTTCGGTTGTTATTATGCAAATCAGGAGTTAGGAGGAAAGGCCTCCTGTTTTGTAACAGGGTCTTGTTATGCAGTTCAGGCTGGCCTTGAGCTCATTTTGTAGCCCAGGCTGGTCTCAAACTTGCAACAGTCCTCCTGCCTCAGCCTCCCAAGTGCTGGGATTACACGCGTGCCCCGCTATGCCTGGCCTCACTTAATCTCATAACTCTAAAATTTTTTTTATTTTAAAAATAGAAGAACAAAAATGTATTAACAAACACACATACATTTACAAAATGACACAAAAATGATACAAGCAATACTGAATTTCGGACAAGGTGATAGGAAATTAACAATGGTTGTTGTATTACATGTTGATATCTTCAAAGTGGTTACTCAGGAAAACAAATATAAACATGTAAGATTGATCAAAGAATTAAACATTAACTATTCCTTTCAATAAAGCGGTAGAAGTCAGTAGTACAACTATGTTAGCTATCCTGTATACACATATAAACATAATTTTTCCTTCTTGCTTTTCTCTTTTCCCTCTTCCCAGTCGCTCTTTACTTTCAGGCAGTTTCCTTTCATTTCACAATATCTATCGTACCTCCTAATTTTTACTCACTCTTTCAGGTTCTTATACTAGTGAGATAATATGTTGTTTACATAGCTCTAAAATATTGTCATTATGATGATGACTAATGAATGTATAAACACAATGTGGGCCCTTCCTCCTCACTCCTGATTTGCATAATAACAACTGAAAATATATCATATCACTTCACAGATTCTGGGATGACTCAAAACTAGCAGTAACACTGTCTAAGTAGTTTGTCATCTGGTGTAATTAAGGCAAGACCAGGAATTAGCCCAATAAACACACATAAGTTTAGGGAGAAATTAAGAATCCAGGTCAATGTCAACCTTGAAGAAGTCAGGTTAAGCACAGTCATTCTTTTCTGGAGAACAACTGATCTGTGATACTAGGTTGGACAACAAAGGAAACTGGGAAAATTCCAACCCACTTTATATTCCTGGAAATCTTTTCCCTACTCCACCCACTTACTTGAATTGCTTTCTCCAGCAGTCTGGCCAAACTTGCTTATATTTTTTGTCCAAACACTGAGCAGTGATTAGTCCCTTGGTACAAGGCCCTGGTGACTTCTTTCCTATCTTAAAAAAAAAAAAAAAGTTCAGCCTTTGAAAGATCCTGCCATGACTGGCATGCCTCCCCAGAGATTGCCTCTGCAAATTCATTTCTTTGTAGCTTCTGGGATCGTGAGCCGAGCATAGCCTCTCTGGATTAAAAAGTCTTTACATGATGGAGATAAATAGGTCCAGACCTCAGACCCAGGAGCTATGCTACTTGTGCTGGATCAAGTCTTCTGTGCTGCTGGCTCCCTGGGATGGGGTGAGTGCCAGATGGGTGAAGTGAACAGAAAATCAGGTTGAGGACACCTCTTTTGAGCCAGGAAGGGAGCTAGGGAAAGACTGGGAGAAACGACGATCACTCAGAGATGCCCATGTTTTGGGATGCTCTAGAGATCACTTCAGTTAAATCCCTGAGTCCATTACAGAAATGACGGCTCCCCGAATCCCTCAGATATTTGTATTCCCTATGCATATGAACCTTTATCGCAGTAAATCCTCCTTGCTTTGCACCTGAATGAGTCCTGCTGCCCTTTGAGCTTTTAGTCTCTGGCTGTTCTCCTTGCACGTCAGATAAACCAGGTGGATGTCTAGCAGGAGCCTTTCTTAAAACAGTGAGGTCAACATTTATTTTCTCTCTTTGAAATAAGCTCCAGTTTGTGTGTTTGAGGTGCACAGCAGGACGACGTGAGATACGTACAGGTAGTAAATGGTTGCTGGAGAAGCACACGACAGCTGCCTCTTGCTCTCACTTATATTAGTCAGGTAAGGGAGAAGCTATATACATGTCTTAGTGAGTAACTTTTTTAAAAAAGTAAGTTTATTGGTACAATTTGGATCTACATAACAATCACATTCATCACAGGGAATCTGTACCTGCACACGATATAGCTTGATTCCTCCTTTTTCCCAATCCCATGCCCTCCCTTCAATTCCACTTTCTCACCTTATTTACAAAGCTTTGTTTCCCTTTTAGCCTTCTTTTCTATTTGTTTTCTTTTCGCTTTCTTCCTTTCCCCCTCACCCCTCCCCCGTTCTCCTTTCCTTTTGAACAACTTCTTCCTGTCTCACAGTATCTGTTATGCATTTTCGTTCTTATTTATACTTTCAGTTTCTCACACCAGAGAGACACTAGCGAGTGACTTTGTTCCTGAGCGTTTGGAGCTTCTCAGTGGCCCTGGAAAGGCTAGAGAGCAGCATGCTCATCTGGTTTTCTGCTCCCCATTTCTGAGCACAACTGATTCCTTCCAGATTTTTCTTCATGTAGATAATCCTAGAATTTCATGTGCATAAACTTCATTTTTTTATTTTAAAGGCATTCATGAGCTAGTTTACCTTTTTATGTTGTGTTCAACATATAGTAATATGTATTTTCTACTTATGGCACACTTCAATTTGGATTAGACACATTGAAATTTTTCATTCATTTCATTATATATTTCAATATATTCATAATATATTTAGAGAGGGCATAAGAAGCTGGTATCATGCTCACAGCTCATCTGATGATGATAGATTGTGTTTCCTTCCCCAGCATATATATTTCTTTTATTTTAAAGATAGAAGAATGAAAACATATTACCAAACACACAGACATAAACAAAACAACATAAAAACAATACAAGAAATACAGAATTTCAGACAAGGTGATAGGAAGTTAACAATGGTTGTATTACAGATTGTTATCTTCAAATTGGTTACTCAGATAAACAAATACAGGTATGTAAAATTGATCAAACACTTAAATGTGAACTGTTCCTTTCAATAAAGCAATAAAAATTAATAGTAAAATAACCTTGCCAACAAGGGGAAGCAAAAAAAAATTTTTTCCCTTCTTTCTTTCTTTTCTCTTTTCCCTCATCCCAATTGTTCTATCTTTTTGAGCAATTTCTTTTCCTTTCACAATATCTATCATACCTTTTAAATTTTATGCACTCTTTCAGGTTCTTACGCTAGGGAGACAATATGATGTTTACACATATGAGTCTGATTTATTTCGCTTGTGAGTATGGTCTCTAGTTGCATCCATTTACCGATAAAAACCTCTAGTTTTTTAATAGCTGAGTAATATTCAATTATATAAAAATATCACATCTTTTTTACCCATTCCTCAGTTAGTGGGCATTTGGGTTGTTTCCAAGATTTAGCTATGACAAATTGAACTGCTGTGAACATTGGTGCACATATGGCTGTGGTATGATGTTTTCAGTTCTTCTGGAAAAACACCCAAAAGGGAAATAGCTGGGTTGAATGAGACGTCTAATCCTAGTTTACTGAGGAATCTCCAGACTGATCTCCATAATGGCTGCACCAGTCTACACTCCCACCAACAGTGGAGAAGAGTTCCTTTTTCCCCTGCAGCCCCTCCAGCATTTATTTGTTGATTTCTTGATGATAGCCATTCTTTCTGGGGTGAGATAGAATCTCCGTGTTGTTTTAATTCTCATTCATATGCATAAACTTTAGAGACCCACCAAGCTACGAATCCTTGTGGGAAATCCCCAGGTGTTGGTTTTTTTGCAGGGCAAAAATCAGGTCACTGCTTCATTCAATAGTCTAAGAAAAGTTCCTTTACCAAAAGTGAGATAATCACTCCTTCATCTTTACTCTGCTCTTAGTGGCAGTACAGAACACACTTGTTACTTTTGGATCGAAGGAACCCAAATGCCATAATAGTTCCTTGACCCCAAGAGAAATTAGTGAGAAGACTCCACTGACATTGGCAGTTTTATGCTACTGGCAACTTTAGGGAGCTGTCCCATTTCATTTCCTGAGAGTTCACCTAACCCACTTAGTGAGGACTCAGCTAGCTCGAAAGAGAGTCCTTGATACAGGAAGGAGTGAAACTGTGTTGCCTCAGCCTGGATTACTGATTGAAAAAGCCAATATATCTTTCAATTTGAGATTTTCAAATGAAATTTCCTCTTTTTTAGAGCTGCATATATAGTTCAATGGACTTAGAGATTTCAAAATCATGAGAAATAACTGTATTATAGCTGGTATGCATTAAATTGTAAGACTATGTTATATTGCTATTTTTTGCATAAATTTCTCAGCAATTCATAAAACTCTATAAAGCTATGCTATCAAACTGAGGGCTGAAGGGATACAAAAATAATAAAGAGAATATGGTCAGCATGTAACTGCATACAGCCATACTTTGACCCCTGGAAGTCTAAATTTAGGTCCTGATATCTTATTTTTCAGATGGGACTTCAGAAGGAGAGCTTCATAAGGCTAACAATACTGGGGGTAAATATCTACATGAGATGTTTGAAACAATTGACCCAGATTTGGAGTCTAAATTTCATTTCTCCCAGGAAGCTTTCTCTGAGTAGAAACTGACCCATGTAAGTCTTCTTGATCACATAATCAGTAGTGTTTAATGCATACAATAGAGATTACTTGATTAATTATGTATTCTTATTAAATGGTATGCTTAACATATCATCGAGCATGTGTGTTCTTACTCATCAATGTATGTGAAGCAACTAGAATAATTCGTACCTAAGAGACTGACAGTAAAATTTTTTTGACAAAGAAATGAAATGAAGCAGCCCAAGAAATAATATTATATATTTATAAGTTTGGAAGCCTAAGAAATTGAAGAAAATAACATTTATCGTGGGTTGTGATTAGAGACTTTGGCTCAATGGAAAGAAACACTCTCTGACTCAGGGCCTGAAGTTGAGAATGGCTGCAGAGAGAAACATAAGTGTCCCAGCAGCAGAGATACACAAGCAATTGCCAGGTGATCTGGTTTTTCAGGATATCTTTATCTGGGAGTCAAACAACATAATCTTTTTGAGACAGGGTCTCACTACGCAGTTCAGGCTGGCCTTGAGCTCACTTTGTAGCCCAAGCTGGTCTCGAACTTGCAAGGATCCTCCTGCCTCAGCCTCCCAAGTGCTGGGATTACAGGAATGCACCACCATGCCCAGCTTAACATAAAATTACTGAATCACAAATACTTAGTAACTTATTTCTCAATTACATAACAAAATTATATATTGATCTATCTGTTGCTTTAGAAGAGGAGTCCTTATCAGGATAGAAGCCAAAACATTTATACTTTTCCAAGATAGGCTCTGAAATGTTTATAATCACTTTCTTTTTGGAGGTTGTAATTGAATTCTTGAATTTTAAAGAGTACACACAACACAGAAAATTTGCAGTAATTTTTTTCAATAGTAAACTTTCTTGTTGTGGATTTAAAATATAAACAATACTGATTTCATTAGTAATTAAAATTTGTAATAAACTGCTATTATCTATATACTTTACAGTAACAGTACAATTATAGTAGTAAATGAGAAATGTACATTGAAATTAATAACAAACAAAATTCATAATACAGTATTAGTTACTCTTTTAATGATACAGTTTCAGGTGAGCAGAGATTTAAAGGGTTGTTATTCTTTGTAGAATGCTTTGATCCTATCTTTGTTTCCTCCACATTCTAAAATTCTTTCTAGGGAAGAAGGACTGGATGATCTAAATGTTGATGTCTCTTCTAAAAGACAAGACTCTTTGATGCCCAAAGACCTGACTTCCATGAGATAAAAATGTTAAGTCTAACTCTGCTTACGGGGATCTCCCAAGGCAAGATGGCTCCAGAATTCTTTTCTCCTTTCCCACTGGCATAATCTCAAACCCAGGAAGGCACTCCAGAAACCCCTAATTTGGCTTACCTGTAAGCCCAATCTTTGTGATTCTTCTTCCCAGCACATACTTCATCTCCTTGGAGACTTTAGGAAGTACACACCTTGTGGTTTCTGGACTGACTGGCTGTAAAGTATGAGTCTGAAGTATCTGTCATTTTATTTTTCTTTATTTGTTTAATAATAACGGATTTATTTATTACTATTATTTTTTGGTACCAGAAATCAAACTCAAGACCTTGTGCTAGCCAGGCAGGTACTGTGCTGCTGAGCTATATCCCCAGCCTATGTCCATCCTTTTATAAAGCTGTAAAGCAAAATAAGACAGGGCTGGGGATATAGCTCAGTGGTATAAGTGCTTGCCTGGCAAACCTGAGGTCATGAGTTTGAGTGCCATACCAAAAAGAAAAAGCAAAATAAGGCACAGATGTCTTATAATCAAGCTAATGGCTGTGTTTAATCAAGAAAACAGGCAGATATGTATTATATACATTATACGAAGCATTATATTATTGTATCTATTAATACTATACATGTTATATTGTATTAAACAAGAGGATTATGTATACTGAAAAAACATGGTAGAAATCATAGCTCTAGCAAGGAAAGAACTTGTAGGTTTAATACGAACAGTTACTAATATCCATCTATACAAAATATCCACTTTCCTCACTATAGTCATTCACCTAAATCTTAAAACTTCAGTTATTGAGTTCAATCATCCATTAGTAATTTATTAAACATTATTTGTCAGCCTAGTGTATATAAGGCATAAAGAGTGGGCAGAGAGAAAAATAAGACTCAGAAATTTCACAGCATGGTAAAGAGAGATATATGCACATAATTATTAAACAGTTGTACATTTCCAAAGGGAGGCGTGTTAAAGATGTATGGTTCTCTTTCCCTAGGAAAAGTTATTATAGTAATACCTTATAGCTGAGTATGTGTTCACCTGACTTTTTTTTTTAACCTGACTTTTGATGACTATTGGCAGGTGGCCAGGTAACTAAATGGAAACAATCATTCTGTGCAAAAAAACCTTCCTGTGCAAAAAGCATACTGGTGCAAGAAAGTGTGTTCCAGGGATTTCAAAACAATAGGAATGGTTGAAGCCAGAAGTATATGGTGCAAGTGATGATAAGCAACGCTAGATAAATAGGAAAAAGCTCACTGAAGAGCATTGCATCCTGACCTTTGTTCTAGATCTCCCTGGGAAACAGAGTACATATCCAATTTAGGTAATTTGAAGAGAAACCAAGAGATATCATTGGTAGGGCAATCACAGCTGTTTGTGAAGTTCCCTAGGTAACTGATTGGACCAAAAGAAGATACAGTTACCATACGAAATCACAACCAGAAAGACTGTTCAGGCAGGAGAAAGGGAGCTTGCAAAACCCTGCTCAAAAGCTGTTGCAGAAACAATCTCCTTATCTAACTTTTCTTCTCTCCAGCCTTGTGTCGGTTGTTTCCTACTGCTAAGTCTGACTGACAGTGAGAAGGTGAAGATTCCAGAACATAATAGCAAGGAGTGGAGGGTGGATCACAGCTGGCAAATGCAGGACAGGCTGTAGAGCATATACTGGGAAGAGTTAATATTTGCGTTGCAGTTGATTGGGGATATTCATGTTAAAATATTTGGGCAGTGATGCGGAGGCTTCCCTGGCAGATGGAAACATGGAAGTGAAATAAACACCACTGGTTACAAAATCACTTCATAATCTAAGCCAAAAAGGCAGAAGGGAGGAATTTGAGTAGAAATGCTGGGACTAAAAGAGACAAGACGTCAAATGGATGTTTAGGAGAAATCAATGGCATTTAGGATGACATCGTTTCATTTTCTAATCACTTGTAGGAAGATAAAGGCAGTTTTCTGCTTCGCTATGCTCTCTGCGTCTGTCTCCAATGACACCACATTCCACCCTTCCACGTTTATTTTACTTGGAATTCCTGGGATGCAAGAGCAGCACATTTGGATCGCCATTCCCTTCTGCTCCATGTACATCCTTGCTCTGGTTGGCAATGGGACCATCCTTTACATCATCGTGACTGACAGAGCTCTGCACAAGCCGATGTACCTTTTCCTGTGCCTGCTTTCCTTTACTGACCTGGTGCTCTGTTCAACAACGCTGCCCAAAATGCTAGCAATCTTCTGGCTCAGGTCCCACGTAATATCCTACCATGGCTGCCTCACCCAGATGTTCTTCGTTCATGCAGTTTTTGCCACAGAGTCAGCTGTTCTGCTGGCCATGGCTTTTGACCGCTATGTGGCTATCTGCCGCCCGCTTCATTATACCTCTATCCTCAATGCCACCGTGATCGGGAAAATTGGTCTGGCATGTGTGATTCGTGGGCTTCTCTTTGTTTTTCCCTTTGTTATCCTCATTGAGCGCTTACCTTTCTGCGGACACCGTGTAATCCCCCACACTTACTGTGAGCACATGGGCATAGCCAAGCTGGCCTGCGCCAGCATCAACCCCAACACCGTTTATGGCCTTACAGTAGCACTTTCAGTCACTGGCATGGACGTGGTCCTCATTGCCACTTCTTACATTATGATTCTCCAAGCCGTGCTGCGATTGCCCTCCAAAGATGCCCAGTTCAAAGCATTTAGCACCTGTGGAGCCCACATTTGTGTGATTCTTGTCTTCTATATTCCTGCCTTCTTTTCATTTTTCACCCACCGCTTTGGCCACCGAGTATCCCCTCGGGTGCACATTGTACTTGCAAATCTCTATCTACTTGTGCCCCCTGTCCTCAACCCTCTGGTCTATGGCATTAATACTAAACGGATCCGCCAGAGAATATGTGAGTTTTCTATGGGGAGGAGGTAACCATACTCTCTACTTGCCCAAAGAGCTAACAGGAAAAGCTATCATCAATCTTTTCTCTTCTTCAGCACCTGTTATCTCCAGACTAGTGGTTGCTGCCTCTACTAATCCCAGCAAACAAGTATCACGTATTATCTGATATTTTGGAGTGTTTAATGCAGTTCAGCCATCTCTATTTGCTAAACGACAGCTTATTTCCCATAAAGTTATGATGGGACCTGTTATCGGACCTGTGCATCTTGAATCTTCCTAGGGAAAGATTAGAAGGCAATATTAAAAGAGCAAGCCAGAGAGGATGAACTCCATGTACAGAATTTGCATATGTTAGAGTTAGGAAAGAAATTTTTATAAAAGAGCTATTTACTTACCATTTCAAGGAACTGAGGGTACCTGTACTCGTTAGTTAATTAATTAATAATTGTCAGCACTTTCCGAGACCAATAGTACCTTCAGTGAGCATGTCAGCCGTAGGCTAGATATAGCTGTGAGAACTCAGGTCCTTTGGCCCTGGCATTAGGTTTGAAATGGATGTGAATGATTGCTTGGTGGTTCATGGTGAGAAGTCTGGAGCACATTATCACATGGAGAAGCCACAGTACAGGTTTCTGAAAGAACTGCTTCAAAAGATGTCCTGTACAGCTAGCATACTCACCTCGTGATTGATGACCATAGCATTCTTACTCACTTTCTCAGCGTGAAGAGTATAACATACCAATTATGCTGAGGACCACTGTGGAGTTATTCTAACAGTTTGCTCACCTCAGTTAGTTAGGAGGCCTTTGAGTATCTGAGAATTTCCAGGACACATTTTCCTGAAAATTCCAAGCAGGCTTATAAGGTGATAAGAATCCTCTAAATTTTGTACAAGAATAAAAGAAATTTATTACAGAAGCATTAAAGTGTATGAAATGAAAAAGAAAATAAATAAAAAATTATATGACAATGGCTATGCAGTGGTAATTAAAACTCCAGACTTGGTGCATTGAACAAATGCAATACAGATATCTCAGAGATGTAATGCTGAACCAAAATCAAAATGCAAAAGATGATATAATACAACTTATACAAGCTTAAATTATACTCTCTCTTAGAACATATCATTTAGAATCCATGTATGTAATAATAGTATAAAAACATACATTGCTTTGGGAAAGATGGAAGTGATTTCTGAAAGAGTGCAAATACCACATGCGAAGGGAACAAAGAAGGCTTTCTGTCTTTGTTAAGAAAGACAGAAAGATTTGTTAAGAAATATTTTATTTCTTAATGTTAACTCTATATTCCTGGATTGTGCTCTACTTTCTTTATAAATTTTGTTTCAACAAAATAGATTAAATAAAAGTTAGCTAGACTTGGTATGAAAATATGATAAATGATATGAGAAATATATAAATGTATTTATTGTTCATATTATCTATACAATTTTTCCATTTTACAATATTATCTTTTTAATATACCATATGCATATATAAATGGGCATTTGTGTCGATGCAATTCCTTTCAAATAATCTGCCTACTCATGCACCACAACCTCACTGTTTAATGTGTAATAGTTTTATAACCTATCGTTTTTAGCAGGTCAATCACTCCTTTGTCATAGGTTTATCCTTAGGTACTTGTTCTTTCTATTGCATTTAATTATAATTTTTTTGCATTTAATTATAATTTTGTCAAGAATCTATCCACATGAATCATTCATATGTGTTTGAATTTCCACTGAATTTTATAAATTCATTTAAATAGGAATAACTGCACATGGTTGGGTTTTGAACTTCTACATATACAGGAAAAAAACTGAGTAAAAGCTAATGAGGTATGAGATATTTTTAGTTTATTTTTAAATGAATTTAATTATTTGCTAACTTATCCCTTCATTTGTATTGCAAGTATTGTATTTATTCATTACTTACTATATGCCTACTCCATTCTAAACATGACAGAAGTGATTGTAACACAAGATTTGGGGAAATAGCAGGCTCTGTGAAAGAGGAGGACCAAAGGAAAGTTTATTGTTATTATCACCTGTCAGGACCACCGTGGAACCAAGAGGAAAGATGGGGCAGAATTCAGGATTTCTTTTTTTTTTTCAGGTACCAGGAATCGAACTCATGACCTTGCGCTTGCCAGGCAGGCACTCTGCCCTTGAGCTAAATCCCCAGCCCCTCAGAATTCAGGATTTCTGAACATTGTTAGAGGCATGAATTTTTTTTTTTTGTTTGTTTGTTTTCTGGTACCAGGAATCAAACTCACGACTTTGCGCTTGCCAGGCAGGCGCTGTGCCACTGAGCTAAATCCCCAGCCCCAAGGCATGAATTTCTGCAGCAGAAAGCTGTGTATGTGTTGTGAGTTTGTGTCTATATTTAATGGTATCCGCACTTGTCTACTTATGGACATTTCCACTGGTGTATTATTTTCCTGAGCCATTTAATTTGCTGTTCATTTTTCTCTGCTCTTGCTTCCCTCTTACCAAACTCTCACTAAAGTCTTTCTATAGGGCCTGGCTATAGGCAGAATTTATACCACATCAGGAATTAGAATCTGGCTCTCAGAGTCGTATTTCTGTTGAGCTTTTCACTGTTTGTGATTTCGGTTGGTCCTCTGCATTTTGCAGTGGTCTTGGTAAAGTGCTTCAAAGTTTTTGAATACATTTGCTTCCTCCGAACTTACATAAAAAACTATCTGCCCAAAACTGGACCTAGAAAGGGGGTGGGAGACCTGGAACAAAAGAGCTATGAGAATAGAGAGTGAGGGATGAGACTCCAGAGAGCATGAAAGGCAAAGCCACCAACTGGGGCAAAGGTTGTGGAGGGAAAGACAGAAAGAGGCTAGGGGCTGCTATTATTATCATTGTCACCACTATTATTTTGTTAGGATGCTCATGGGCAAGGGTAGTAACTCTGATTCTGTCTTGGGCATGATTATTCCAGAAGTAAGCGTGTGATAAGAGGCATACATATTCATATGGTGACAACTGTGAAACAAGCCCGTGTCCATCATCTTACAGAATTTAACCCATTGTTCCACCTCTGGGTCAAGAGAAGCTACAATTTACCCATTCAAAAAAAATGTTGGATGCTACACACTATTATTAACTTTTTGTTTGCACTTTGGCATTTTTATTTTAGATTCCACTTATAGGGTCATACCACATAATACTTTTCTTTCTGTTCTTGGCTTATTTCACTTAGCAGAGTGTCCCCCAAGTCCAAATGCAATGATCACCTCCTATTTTAAGGCTGACATATTCCTGTCTCTCTCTGGCTTTCTCTGTCGCTGTCTCTCTCTGCCTCTCCCTTCCCCTCTTTCTCGGTGTTTCTTTATTTGTCTGTCGAATCGGCTTTAAATTTACCCTCTCTTTTCCAAGCTCCTCCAAAACTAGCAAAGACTGAACACTCCCAGATTCTCTAAGATCACTTAGCCTCATCTCCTGGGAGTCCAGGCGCCCTCCAGGGTCAATTGTACACATAATGGTAGCAGTAACTTGTGTATGTGGTGCACAGTAGCAAAGAGCTAATCTCAAAACCCTGGGGGACATTCCCTTGGTTACTTAAAGAGCTAGGTGATGGATCCTGAGTGCCACAAAGCAAGGAATGAAGAGATGCTGGGCCATGAGTGCAGTCATCCATGGGGATGCCTCCTGAAATATACACACACACATATGTACCCCCCCACCGAGCACGTCCGAAGCAGGTGTCTGGGACCAGCCGCCCTCTCTCTCACTGCCTCACATTCAGGTGAGTGGTTCTCCATGAGGGTGGGCTTCAGATTCACATTCCAGCAGGCTGTTCTCCGAGCTACAGCTTTGCAGGGCCCCACTGCCCACTTCGCTCTTCATCACCGTGGCAAAGCTCTCGTCAAAAAGGGTTCACTCTGTCCTATCCCATATCTGCTAAAAATGTGTATTCCGCACCTTTTGGATGTAAGACTTTATTATAAACTTTGACGTTACCTTACTTTCTTTTTGTATTTCTGACCATTTTTGTTTTGCATACTTCAAGTTATATTTTTTTAGTGGAAACACATCTATTTTAAATATATAAATGTGTTAAGATCTCATTTTATTAAAGAAACAATTAGTCTTTATTTGTTTTGTTTTGTTTTTTGTCTTTTTGAGACAGGGTCTCACTCTGCAGTTCAGGCTGGCCTTGAGTTCACTTTGTAGCCCAGGCTGTTCTCAAACTCACAATGATCCTCCTGTCTCAGCCTCCCAAGTGCTGGGATTACAGGTGTGTGCCACTATGCCCGGCCAATAATTAGTCTTTAATAAAAACATTGTAAAATATATTCTCATAGATATTGGTGGTGTTATATTACATTATTACTACTGTCATATTACAATATACTGCTGTACCATATATATAATTACGACTTCAGAATCATTTTTGTGTATCTTAATATTCCAATCTTTGTCTTCCAGGTTGAAACTGTTGAAAATTTCAAATGAAGCTCAGGCAGTTTCTTCTTCTCCCCTAGGGTGCCACCATGACCACTTGCAATGCCACCGGCCGCCCATCTTTCTTCATTCTGCAAGGCATCCCCGGGATGGAAGACAAACACAGATGGATCTCGATCCCCTTCTCCTCCCTTTACTTCATCACCGTGCTGGGGAACTGCACCATCCTCTTCACCATCTCCGCAGAGCGCTCCCTGCACAAGCCCATGTTCCTCCTCCTCTGCATGCTGGCCCTCACGGACCTGGGCATGTCCACGACCACCATTCCCAAGGCGCTGTGCATCTTCTGGTTTGGCCAGAGCAAGATCAGCTATGAAGGCTGTCTGGTCCAGTTGTTCTTCATTCATTCCATTTCTGCCATGCAGTCAGCTGTCCTGACCACCATGGCCTTTGACCGCTACGTGGCCATCTGCAAGCCCTTGCGCTACGCCACCATCCTTTCCAATAGCCGCATTGGGCTCATTGGCCTCGTGAGTTTGGTGAGAGCCATCCTCTTTATTCTCCCCATGCCCATCCTCCTCCAGCATAAGCCCTTTCATGCCAGTCGTGCCATCCAAACCACCTATTGCGAGCACATGGCTGTAGTGAAGATGGTATGCGTGGACACCACAATCAACCGCACGTACGGGCTGGTGGTGGCTTTTCTGGTTGTTGCGATGGACATCTCAGCTATTGCTTCATCTTATGTGCTAATCCTCCAGGCTATAACACGCCTCTCTTCGAAGGAAGCCCACCACAAAGCCGTCAGCACCTGCACCACACACATCTGTGTCATGCTGATCTCTTACACTCCCTCCCTTTTCTCTTTTCTTACTCACCGCTTTGGCCGAGCCATTCCACCCCACGTCCACACGATTCTTGGCAACCTCTACTTTCTTGTACCTCCCATGCTCAATCCCATTATTTATGGAGTGAAGACAAAAGAATTTCGGAACAAAGTGATCAAATATGTTTCCTGGATGAAGGCGCTGGTAACCATTTCCCACGGTCAGAAACTTGCTTGATGATCCAGCAACTGTGACGAGGAAGAAGATAAGTGTATGCGGTTTGGGGGAAATTTGTCTTGTGGTAGAAATACATCATGCTGATGGGTTAGGTACCAAATATTTTTTTGGACAGAGAAGCTAACACATGAGAACTTCTTGGTCTCAGTAATTCCGAGGCAAGGCAGTTATCTTCCATGAAATAAAATAAAGGCACTTGTTCTCTATATCTTCTTAAGCAAATTATTCATGATAATGTACCTAAATGTACTTTGAACAGCACACACTGACCTCACCTAAGATGGGGCGGAATGGTCCCATACAGAAAGAGGAAGAAAGAACGTAAGGGCAAACAATAACTTGACCATCACCAGGATGTAGGAGAACACCACTGACTTTGCCAAGGCAAGGCCAAGGTGCATGTAGCTATGGGTGTGTATCTGTATTTGTGTGTTCAAAGGCAGAGTGAAAGGTGGAAAAGATTGTTTCTAGGCACTGAGATGGGACAGGGAAATTTCAAAATTTAATTTAGAGTCATGTATTATTACTCCCACAGCCGAAGCCTTATAAATGAACAGCAGGATTTGCTGCTTCCTTATGAACCCAAAGACTATGGGAAACCATGTCCAATTTCCAAAGACACTTCAGAGGAAAAAGGAAGAACGGTAAGCTCTTAGGTGTAGAAATTTGACACACAAAATTCACACTTGTGAAAATTGGAGTCAACTCTTCTGCTGGTCTGAATCCTAGCGTCTGAGAAGACTCTCCTGTTTGAGTTTCTTTTGAACATTTTTTGGTTTATTTGTGCATGTTTGCAGTTCATGTGGTTCACAGTCACCTTGCGGAATGCTTAAACGTACATACTACAGCATGTTTCTTTTCTGTATGTGTTCTGCACCCCCCAGTCCCCAGCCCACTTTTCATTCCTGTTGATATTATTTGTCTTAGCTCATGTTACGGCGCATAATGCTTACATTAACTGGGGTTACTAGGTTTCTGTATATGGCATATCTTTATTTTCCTTATTGCCCCTTCCCCTCCTCCTCACACCTCATTCTTGTTCCTTGGCTCACCTAACACCCTCCTGTTAAGAGGCGACTATGAGAATGTTTTGCTTAGGGTCATAGCTGTAAAAATCAGTTTTGTACTGGAAATTTTTTTTTTTTTGGTTTTTCTCCGGTACCGGGAACCGAACTCACGACCTTGCGCTTGCCAGGCAGGTGCTTTTGCCGCTGAGCTAAATCCCCAGCCCCTTGTACTGGAAATTATTGTGAAATAATTTGTGTAAAGATTGTTAACATATGCAGCACTAGAGAGGCTGAGGCAGGAAAATTGTTGTGAATTTGAGGCCGGCTTGGGTTACATAGTGATTTCAAAGCCAGCCTGGCCAGGTGTGGTGGGTGTGGTGG